>NW_027507917.1:1720512-1875065 GCF_037356315.1 Lithobates pipiens
ATCACATCTTCCAATCACACTCCCCCTCCAATCACACCCCCCCTCCAATCACAGCGCCCAATCACACCCCCCCTCCAATCACATCCTCCAATCACACCCCTCTCCAATCATATCCCCCCTCCAATCACATCGCCCAATCACACCCCACCCTCCAATCACACCCCCCTCCAATCACAGTGCCCAATCACACCCCCCCTCCAATCACACCCCCCTCCCAATCACATCCTCCAATCACACCCCCCCTCCAATCACATCCTCCAATCACATCCTCCAATCACATCCTCCAATCACATCCCCCCTCCAATCACACCCCCCCTCCAATCACACCCCCCTCCAATCACACCCCCCCTCCAATCACAGCGCCCAATCACACCCCCCTCCAATCACATCCCCCCTCCAATCACATCCTCCAATCACACCCCCCTCCAATCACACCCCCCCTCCAATCACACCCCCCCTCCAATCACACCCCCCTCCAATCACATCTTCCAATCACACCCCCCCTCCAATCACATCCTCCAATCACACCCCCCTCCAATCACAGTGCCCAATCACACCCCCCCCTCCAATCACACCCCCTCCAATCACATCCTCCAATCACACCCCCCTCTAATCACACCCCCCAATCACATCCTCCAATCACAGCACCCAATCACATCCCCCCTCCAATCACATCCCCCCTCCAATCACATCCTCCAATCAACATCCCCCCTCCAATCACATCCCCCTCCAATCACATCCCCCCTCCAATCACACCCCCCCTCCAATCACACCCCCCCTCCAATCACATCCCCCTCTCCAATCACATCCCCCTCTCCAATCACATCCCCCTCTCCAATCACATCCCCCTCTCCAATCACATCCCCTCTCCAATCACATCCCCCCCTCCAATCACACCCCCCCCTCCAATCACACCCCCCCTCCAATCACATCCCCCTCCAATCACATCCCCCCCCAATCACATCCCCCTCTCCAATCACATCCCCCTCCAATCACACCCCCCTCCAATCACATCCTCCAATCACACCCCACCCTCCAATCACACCCCCCTCCAATCACACCCCCCCTCCAATCACACCCCCCCTCCAATCACATCTTCCAATCACACTCCCCCTCCAATCACACCCCCCCCTCCAATCATATCTTCCAATCACACCCCCCTCCAATCACACCCCCCCCTCCAATCACATCCTCCAATCACAGCGCCCAATCACACCCCACCCTCCAATCACACCCCCCCTCCAATCACATCCTCCAATCACATCGCCCAATCACACCCCACCCTCCAATCACACCCCCCCTCCAATCACATCTTCCAATCACACCCCCCCTCCAATCACACCCCCACTCCAATCACAGCGCTCAATCACACCCCACCCTACAATTACATCCTCCAATCACACCCCACAATGACAGCGCCCCTCCTATCACATCCTCCATTCCACAATGCTGGGAGATTACTTGTAACTAGGGGGAGCTGTACAGGCTAGGAAGCACTATTGCTGCTGGTGGAGGGGGAGGACTAGAGATGTATACCGAGGGGGGAAGGAGAGATGTATACCGAGGGGGGGAGTGGAGATGTATACCGAGGGGGGGAGTGGAGATGTATACCGAGGGGGGGAGTGGAGATGTATACCGAGGGGGGGAGTGGAGATGTATACCGAGGGGGGGAGTGGAGATGTATACCGAGGGGGGGAGTGGAGATGTATACCGAGGGGGGGAGTGGAGATGTATACCGAGGGGGGGAGTGGAGATGTATACCGAGGGGGGGAGTGGAGATGTATACCGAGGGGGGGAGTGGAGATGTATACCGAGGGGGGGGGAGTGGAGATGTATACCGAGGGGGGGGGAGTGGAGATGTATACCGAGGGGGGGGGGAGTGGAGATGTATACCGAGGGGGGGGAGTGGAGATGTATACCGAGGGGGGGGGAGGGGAGATGTATACCGAGGGGGGGGGAGGGGGAGATGTATACCGAGGGGGGGGGAGGGGAGATGTATACCGAGGGGGGGGAGGGGAGATGTATACCGAGGGGGGGGAGGGGAGATGTATACCGAGGGGGGGGGAGGGGAGATGTATACCGAGGGGGGGGGGAGGGGAGATGTATACCGAGGGGGGGGAGGGGAGATGTATACCGAGGGGGGGGGAGGGGAGATGTATACCGAGGGGGGGGAGGGGAGATGTATACCGAGGGGGGGGGAGGGGAGATGTATACCGAGGGGGGGGGGAGGGGAGATGTATACCGAGGGGGGGGAGGGGAGATGTATACCGAGGGGGGGGGAGGGGAGATGTATACCGAGGGGGGGGGAGGGGGATATATACAGAGGGGGGAGGGGCGATGAATACAGAGGGGGAGGGGGGATGTATACAGGAGGGGGGAGGGGGGATGTATACAGGAGGGGGGAGGGGGGATGTATACAGGAGGGGGGAGGGGGGATGTATACAGGAGGGGGGAGGGGGATGTATACAGGAGGGGGGATGTATAGAGGGGGGAGGGGAGATGTATACAGAAGGGGGGAGGGGAGATGTATACAGAAGGGGGAGGGGAGATGTATACAGGAGGGGGGATGTATAGAGGGGGAGGGGAGATGTATACAGGAGGGGGAGGGGAGATGTATACAGGAGGGGGGATGTATACAGGAGGGGGGAGGGGGGATGTATACAGGAGGGGGAGGGGGGATGTATACAGGAGGGGGGAGGGGGATGTATACAGGAGGGGTTGGAGGGGGATGTATACAGGAGGGGAGGGGAGATGTATACAGGAGGGGGGATGTATACAGGAGGGGGAGGGGGATGTATACAGGAGGGGGGTGTATACAGGAGGGGGGATGTATAGAGGGGGGAGGGGAGATGTATACAGGAGGGGGAGGGGAGATGTATACAGGAGGGGGGAGATGTATACAGGAGGAGGGGAGATGTATACAGGAGGAGGGGAGATGTATAGAGGGGGGAGGGGAGATGTATAGAGGGGGGAGGGGAGGGGAGATTATACAGAGGGGAGATGTATACAGAGGGGGTGAGGGGAGATGTATGCAGAAGGGGGAGGGGAGATGTATGCAGAAGGGGGAGGGGAGATGTATGCAGAAGGGGGAGGGGAGATGTATGCAGAAGGGGGAGGGGAGATGGGGAGATGTATACAGGAGGGGGGAGGGGAGATGTATACAGGAGGGGGGAGGGGAGATGTATACAGGAGGGGGAGGGGGGGTGTATACAGGAGGGGGGATGTATACAGGAGGGGAGATGTATACAGAGGGGGGAGGGGAGATGTATACAGAAGGGGGGGATGTATACCGGAGGGGGGAGGGGGGATGTATACAGGAGGGGGGAGGGGGATGTATACAGGAGGGGGGGAGGGGGATGTATACAGGAGGGGGAGGGGGAGGGGGATGTATACAGGGGGGGGGGATGTATACAGAAGGGGGAGGGGAGATGTATACAGGAGGGGGGAGGGGGGATGTATACAGGAGGGGGGAGGGGAGATGTATACAGGAGGGGGGATGTATACAGGAGGGGGGAGGGGGGATGTATACAGGAGGGGGGAGGGGGGATGTATACAGGAGGGGGGATGTATACAGGAGGGGGGAGGGGGATGTATACAGGAGGGGGGATGTATAGAGGGGGGAGGGGAGATGTATACAGAAGGGGGAGGGGAGATGTATACAGAAGGGGGAGGGGAGATGTATACAGGAGGGGGGATGTATAGAGGGGGGAGGGGAGATGTATACAGGAGGGGGGAGGGGGATGTATACAGGAGGGGGGAGGGGGGATGTATACAGGAGGGGGGAGGGGGGATGTATACAGGAGGGGGGAGGGGGGATGTATACAGGAGGGGTTGGAGGGGGATGTATACAGGAGGGGGAGGGGAGATGTATACAGGAGGGGGGAGATGTATACAGGAGGAGGGGAGATGTATAGAGGGGGGAGGGGAGATGTATACAGGAGGGGGGAGGGGAGATGTATACAGAGGGGAGATGTATACAGAGGGGGTGAGGGGAGATGTATGCAGAAGGGGGAGGGGAGATGTATGCAGAAGGGGGAGGGGAGATGGGGAGATGTATACAGGAGGGGGGAGGGGAGATGTATGCAGAAGGGGGAGGGGAGATGTATGCAGAAGGGGGAGGGGAGATGGGGAGATGTATACAGGAGGGGGGAGGGGAGATGTATGCAGAAGGGGGAGGGGAGATGTATGCAGAAGGGGGAGGGGAGATGGGGAGATGTATACAGGAGGGGGGAGGGGAGATGTATACAGAAGGGGGAGGGGAGATGTATACAGAAGGGGGAGGGGAGATGTATACAGAAGGGGGAGGGGAGATGTATACAGAAGGGGGAGGGGAGATGTATACAGGAGGGGGGGGAGATTTCTTCTCACCTGCACACATAATAAATAATAATAATGATTGGGGTGTGGGTATATACTGGGGTGATGATTGGGGTGTGGGTATATACTGGGGTGATGATTGGGGTGTGGGTATATACTGGGGTGATGATTGGGGTGTGGGTATATACTGGGGTGATGATTGGGGTGTGGGTATATACTGGGGTGATGATTGGGGTGTGGGTATATACTGGGGTGATGATTGGGGTGTGGGTATATACTGGGGTGATGATTGGGGTGTGGGTATATACTGGGGTGATGATTGGGGTGTGGGTACATATTGGGGTGCGGGTACATGGAGGGTGTAATTGATGTATGGGGGGGGGGGGGTGAGGGGACCCCAGATGTACAGGTATGATGGGATCGGATAGGATATGAGCCGGGTATGGCGGTAGCGGGGGAGGGGGCGGTGTACAATGAGATGTATATACAGAAGGTGGTGGGGGAGGGGTGTATAGGATAATATGGGGGTACACCTCGGGGCGCTCCCCTCCCCCGCTCTCTCACCTGTCTCTTCGGCTCCCGGCCGCCATCTTTCTCCGCCGTGTTGCTGCACCTCTCAGGCCCCGCCCCCTTTTCCCGCTCGGAATGCCGGGAGATGTAGTCCGGGGGCACAACGTGGAGAGGGACGGTCCTTGGGCGACACCTTTCGGCAGGAAAGAGGACCTGCAACAAGCCGGAGCGCTCCGCTATCCCAGAATATCCCTGAAAGGTCATTGTCCTCCCATTCCCAATGTCCCTCACATTGTCCCTGGAAACATATATATATATATAATCCCAGTAATATATATATAATAATGTCCTTAAAAATGTCCTTGGCGTCTGAGGAGACGTTTTAACCCTTCGGGGATCTAATTGGCGGCTGATGTTTCATTAAAGAGAACCCGACACCGAAGAGTATATGGTCCTTTTTGTGATTCAAATAAAGTTTTAGAAAAAAAATTATAAAAAAAATAAAAGTATCCCCAAGAGCTTAGAAACCGCACAAAACCAAAAAATGGAGGCAGACATCAGCTCTATGTGTCCTAAAAGATCCGATTCCATACTTTGTTCTATTTCTCAGATGCATCGGGGGCAGGGCTCAAGTCCTGTGGGAACGCATGGGAACGGAGTTCCTGTACTTTTTCCACAACAGGAACTCCGTTCCCATTAGCAGCCGCGTCCTGCAAGACTTTGAAGTATGTGAGTTGTGTGGGAGGTGCTACACCAGCAGCCACCTGACCATTCAGGCATTGCCAGTAGGGGGCCCCATGACAGCTTCCGCTTCGATCTACCTGTCAGTCACAGCTAGCTGACGGGTAGATCAGGTCTAGGTCTAGCTGACGGGTAGATCAGGTTTAGGTCTAGCTGTGGGGTAGATCAGGTCTAGGTCTAGCTGACGGGTAGATCAGGTCTAGGTCTAGCTGATGGGTAGATCAGGTCTAGGTCTAGCTGACGGGTAGATCAGGTCTAGGTCTAGCTGATGGGTAGATCAGGTCTAGGTCTAGCTGAGGGGTAAATCAGGTCTAGGTCTAGCTGACGGGTAGAACAGGTCTAGGTCTAGCTGACGGGTAGATCAGGTTTAGGTCTAGCTGACGGGTAGATCAGGTCTAGGTCTAGCTGACGGGTAGATCAGGTCTAGGTCTAGCTGACGGGTAGATCAGGTTTAGGTCTAGCTGATGGGTAGATCAGGTCTAGGTCTAGCTGATGGGTAGATCAGGTCTAGGTCTAGCTGACGGGTAGATCAGGTCTAGGTCTAGCTGTGGGGTAGATCAGGTCTAGGTCTAGCTGTGGGGTAGATCAGGTCTAGGTCTAGCTGACGGGTAGATCAGGTTTAGGTCTAGCTGATGGGTAGATCAGGTCTAGGTCTAGCTGACGGGTAGATCAGGTTTAGGTCTAGCTGATGGGTAGATCAGGTCTAGGTCTAGCTGACGGGTAGATCAGGTCTAGGTCTAGCTGAGGGGTAAATCAGGTCTAGGTCTAGCTGACGGGTAGAACAGGTCTAGGTCTAGCTGGGAGGTAGATCAGGTTTAGGTCTAGCTGACGGGTAGATCAGGTCTAGGTCTAGCTGACGGGTAGATCATGTCTAGGTCTAGCTGGGAGGTAGATCAGGTTTAGGTATAGCTGATGGGTAGATCAGGTCTAGGTATAGCTGACGGGTAGATCAGGTCTAGGTCTAGCTGACGGGTAGATCAGGTTTAGGTCTAGCTGACGGGTAGATCAGGTCTAGGTCTAGCTGACGGGTAGATCAGGTCTAGGTCTAGCTGACGGGTAGATCAGGTTTAGGTCTAGCTGATGGGTAGATCAGGTCTAGGTCTAGCTGATGGGTAGATCAGGTCTAGGTCTAGCTGACGGGTAGATCAGGTCTAGGTCTAGCTGTGGGGTAGATCAGGTCTAGGTCTAGCTGTGGGGTAGATCAGGTCTAGGTCTAGCTGACGGGTAGATCAGGTTTAGGTCTAGCTGATGGGTAGATCAGGTCTAGGTCTAGCTGGGAGGTAGATCAGGTCTAGGTCTAGCTGAGGGGTAAATCAGGTCTAGGTCTAGCTGACGGGTAGAACAGGTCTAGGTCTAGCTGGGAGGTAGATCAGGTTTAGGTCTAGCTGACGGGTAGATCAGGTCTAGGTCTAGCTGACGGGTAGATCATGTCTAGGTCTAGCTGGGAGGTAGATCAGGTTTAGGTATAGCTGATGGGTAGATCAGGTCTAGGTATAGCTGACGGGTAGATCAGGTCTAGGTCTAGCTGACGGGTAGATCAGGTTTAGGTCTAGCTGACGGGTAGATCAGGTCTAGGTCTAGCTGACGGGTAGATCAGGTCTAGGTCTAGCTGACGGGTAGATCAGGTTTAGGTCTAGCTGATGGGTAGATCAGGTCTAGGTCTAGCTGATGGGTAGATCAGGTCTAGGTCTAGCTGACGGGTAGATCAGGTCTAGGTCTAGCTGTGGGGTAGATCAGGTCTAGGTCTAGCTGTGGGGTAGATCAGGTCTAGGTCTAGCTGACGGGTAGATCAGGTTTAGGTCTAGCTGATGGGTAGATCAGGTCTAGGTCTAGCTGACGGGTAGATCAGGTTTAGGTCTAGCTGATGGGTAGATCAGGTCTAGGTCTAGCTGATGGGTAGATCAGGTCTAGGTCTAGCTGAGGGGTAAATCAGGTCTAGGTCTAGCTGACGGGTAGAACAGGTCTAGGTCTAGCTGGGAGGTAGATCAGGTTTAGGTCTAGCTGACGGGTAGATCAGGTCTAGGTCTAGCTGACGGGTAGATCATGTCTAGGTCTAGCTGGGAGGTAGATCAGGTTTAGGTATAGCTGATGGGTAGATCAGGTCTAGGTATAGCTGACGGGTAGATCAGGTCTAGGTCTAGCTGACGGGTAGATCAGGTTTAGGTCTAGCTGACGGGTAGATCAGGTCTAGGTCTAGCTGACGGGTAGATCAGGTCTAGGTCTAGCTGACGGGTAGATCAGGTTTAGGTCTAGCTGATGGGTAGATCAGGTCTAGGTCTAGCTGATGGGTAGATCAGGTCTAGGTCTAGCTGACGGGTAGATCAGGTCTAGGTCTAGCTGTGGGGTAGATCAGGTCTAGGTCTAGCTGTGGGGTAGATCAGGTCTAGGTCTAGCTGACGGGTAGATCAGGTTTAGGTCTAGCTGATGGGTAGATCAGGTCTAGGTCTAGCTGACGGGTAGATCAGGTTTAGGTCTAGCTGATGGGTAGATCAGGTCTAGGTCTAGCTGATGGGTAGATCAGGTCTAGGTCTAGCTGAGGGGTAAATCAGGTCTAGGTCTAGCTGACGGGTAGAACAGGTCTAGGTCTAGCTGGGAGGTAGATCAGGTTTAGGTCTAGCTGACGGGTAGATCAGGTCTAGGTCTAGCTGACGGGTAGATCATGTCTAGGTCTAGCTGGGAGGTAGATCAGGTTTAGGTATAGCTGATGGGTAGATCAGGTCTAGGTATAGCTGACGGGTAGATCAGGTCTAGGTCTAGCTGACGGGTAGATCAGGTTTAGGTCTAGCTGACGGGTAGATCAGGTCTAGGTCTAGCTGACGGGTAGATCAGGTCTAGGTCTAGCTGACGGGTAGATCAGGTTTAGGTCTAGCTGATGGGTAGATCAGGTCTAGGTCTAGCTGATGGGTAGATCAGGTCTAGGTCTAGCTGACGGGTAGATCAGGTCTAGGTCTAGCTGTGGGGTAGATCAGGTCTAGGTCTAGCTGTGGGGTAGATCAGGTCTAGGTCTAGCTGACGGGTAGATCAGGTTTAGGTCTAGCTGATGGGTAGATCAGGTCTAGGTCTAGCTGACGGGTAGATCAGGTTTAGGTCTAGCTGATGGGTAGATCAGGTCTAGGTCTAGCTGATGGGTAGATCAGGTCTAGGTCTAGCTGAGGGGTAAATCAGGTCTAGGTCTAGCTGACGGGTAGAACAGGTCTAGGTCTAGCTGGGAGGTAGATCAGGTTTAGGTCTAGCTGACGGGTAGATCAGGTCTAGGTCTAGCTGACGGGTAGATCATGTCTAGGTCTAGCTGGGAGGTAGATCAGGTTTAGGTATAGCTGATGGGTAGATCAGGTCTAGGTATAGCTGACGGGTAGATCAGGTCTAGGTCTAGCTGACGGGTAGATCAGGTTTAGGTCTAGCTGACGGGTAGATCAGGTCTAGGTCTAGCTGACGGGTAGATCAGGTCTAGGTCTAGCTGACGGGTAGATCAGGTTTAGGTCTAGCTGATGGGTAGATCAGGTCTAGGTCTAGCTGATGGGTAGATCAGGTCTAGGTCTAGCTGACGGGTAGATCAGGTCTAGGTCTAGCTGTGGGGTAGATCAGGTCTAGGTCTAGCTGTGGGGTAGATCAGGTCTAGGTCTAGCTGACGGGTAGATCAGGTTTAGGTCTAGCTGATGGGTAGATCAGGTCTAGGTCTAGCTGACGGGTAGATCAGGTTTAGGTCTAGCTGATGGGTAGATCAGGTCTAGGTCTAGCTGATGGGTAGATCAGGTCTAGGTCTAGCTGAGGGGTAAATCAGGTCTAGGTCTAGCTGACGGGTAGAACAGGTCTAGGTCTAGCTGGGAGGTAGATCAGGTTTAGGTCTAGCTGACGGGTAGATCAGGTCTAGGTCTAGCTGACGGGTAGATCATGTCTAGGTCTAGCTGGGAGGTAGATCAGGTTTAGGTATAGCTGATGGGTAGATCAGGTCTAGGTATAGCTGACGGGTAGATCAGGTCTAGGTCTAGCTGACGGGTAGATCAGGTTTAGGTCTAGCTGACGGGTAGATCAGGTCTAGGTCTAGCTGACGGGTAGATCAGGTCTAGGTCTAGCTGACGGGTAGATCAGGTTTAGGTCTAGCTGATGGGTAGATCAGGTCTAGGTCTAGCTGATGGGTAGATCAGGTCTAGGTCTAGCTGACGGGTAGATCAGGTCTAGGTCTAGCTGTGGGGTAGATCAGGTCTAGGTCTAGCTGTGGGGTAGATCAGGTCTAGGTCTAGCTGACGGGTAGATCAGGTTTAGGTCTAGCTGATGGGTAGATCAGGTCTAGGTCTAGCTGACGGGTAGATCAGGTTTAGGTCTAGCTGATGGGTAGATCAGGTCTAGGTCTAGCTGATGGGTAGATCAGGTCTAGGTCTAGCTGAGGGGTAAATCAGGTCTAGGTCTAGCTGACGGGTAGAACAGGTCTAGGTCTAGCTGGGAGGTAGATCAGGTTTAGGTCTAGCTGACGGGTAGATCAGGTCTAGGTCTAGCTGACGGGTAGATCATGTCTAGGTCTAGCTGGGAGGTAGATCAGGTTTAGGTATAGCTGATGGGTAGATCAGGTCTAGGTATAGCTGACGGGTAGATCAGGTCTAGGTCTAGCTGACGGGTAGATCAGGTTTAGGTCTAGCTGACGGGTAGATCAGGTCTAGGTCTAGCTGACGGGTAGATCAGGTTTAGGTCTAGCTGATGGGTAGATCAGGTCTAGGTCTAGCTGATGGGTAGATCAGGTCTAGGTCTAGCTGACGGGTAGATCAGGTCTAGGTCTAGCTGTGGGGTAGATCAGGTCTAGGTCTAGCTGACGGGTAGATCAGGTTTAGGTCTAGCTGATGGGTAGATCAGGTCTAGGTCTAGCTGACGGGTAGATCAGGTTTAGGTCTAGCTGATGGGTAGATCAGGTCTAGGTCTAGCTGATGGGTAGATCAGGTCTAGGTCTAGCTGAGGGGTAAATCAGGTCTAGGTCTAGCTGACGGGTAGAACAGGTCTAGGTCTAGCTGGGAGGTAGATCAGGTTTAGGTCTAGCTGACGGGTAGATCAGGTCTAGGTCTAGCTGACGGGTAGATCATGTCTAGGTCTAGCTGGGAGGTAGATCAGGTTTAGGTATAGCTGATGGGTAGATCAGGTCTAGGTATAGCTGACGGGTAGATCAGGTTTAGGTCTAGCTGACGGGTAGATCAGGTCTAGGTCTAGCTGACGGGTAGATCAGGTCTAGGTCTAGCTGTGGGGTAGATCAGGTCTAGGTATAGCTGACGGGTAGATCAGGTTTAGGTCTAGCTGACGGGTAGATCAGGTCTAGGTCTAGCTGGGGGGTAGATCAGGTTTAGGTCTAGCTGGGGGGTAGATCAGGTTTAGGTCTAGCTGGGAGGTAGATCAGGTCTAGGTCTAGCTGACGGGTAGATCAGGTCTAGGTCTAGCTGTGGGGTAGATCAGGTCTAGGTCTAGCTGACGGGTAGAACAGGTTTAGGTCTAGCTGTGGGGTAGATCAGGTCTAGGTCTAGCTGTGGGGTAGATCAGGTCTAGGTCTAGCTGACGGGTAGATCAGGTTTAGGTCTAGCTGTGGGGTAGATCAGGTCTAGGTATAGCTGACGGGTAGATCAGGTTTAGGTCTAGCTGACGGGTAGATCAGGTCTAGGTATAGCTGACGGGTAGATCAGGTCTAGGTATAGCTGACGGGTAGATCAGGTCTAGGTATAGCTGACGGGTAGATCAGGTCTAGGTATAGCTGACGGGTAGATCAGGTCTAGGTATAGCTGACGGGTAGATCAGGTCTAGGTATAGCTGACGGGTAGATCAGGTCTAGATGTCTCCAGGTGTGCAGTGTTCAGGTTTTGATGTTCCATATTTCGGATCGGATACAATGTCTCCAGGTGAGCAGTGTTCAGGTATTGATGTTCCATATTTCAGATTGGATACAATGTCTCCAGGTGAGCAGTGTTCAGGTATTGATGTTCCATATTTCAGATTGGATACAATGTCTCCAGGTGTGCAGTGTTCAGGTATTGATGTTCCATATTTCAGATCGGATACAATGTCTCCAGGTGTGCAGTGTTCAGGTATTGATGTTCCATATTTCAGATTGGATACAATATCTCCAGGTGAGCAGTGTTCAGGTATTGATGTTCCATATTTCAGATTGGATACAATGTCTCCAGGTGTGTAGTGTTCAGGTATTGATGTTCCATATTTCAGATTGGATACAATGTCTCCAGGTGAGCAGTGTTCAGGTATTGATGTTCCATATTTCAGATTGGATACAATGTCTCCAGGTGTGCAGTGTTCAGGTATTGATGTTCCATATTTCGGATCGGATACAATGTCTCCAGGTGTTCAGGTATTAATGTTCTATATTTCAGTGTTGAGGTGTTGATGAGCAGGTGAGGGGGCGGGGCTCTGATAATCAGCATGTTTCCGGTATCAGGTGTGCATCTCATGTCCCGGGGGGGTCGGCTGACTCTCAGACGGATTCGGTTTCCAAGGATTAGAGAGACACACGCAGGTATCGCAGGCCTGAGATATCATCTACAGCTGTGTTGGGGGGTCGGAGGGACTTACCGCCACCATGAACACTCTGACACAGATGATGTCCCACCGAGGGGAGAGGATGAAAAAAGAGGCCAAAATGGAGAAGGAGGAGATCACAGCCTGGACCAAACCTCTGGAGAACACCGAGAATCCCAGGTATGGAGGCCGGGAACAGTCCTTCACCAATAATGTACCAATGTCATTCAAGAGGTGGCCCCCGGGGGCCCATTTATATTTCTGAGTTGCTGCAGTGCCCTAAAGTGAATTGCTGTGTCTCAGTACAAGTTTAGTGACACGTTCAAATGTTTGGTGTGTTCTCCACCTCCAGAATGAAGCACTGCGCCTGGGGCATGTGACCCTTCTGCCCCCCATTGTACTGGCCCTGTAGCCCTGAGCAGCCTGTGTCACCTTGTGAGCTCAGAGCACCCCGTCATCTAGTGGCCCCTGTGTACCCCAGAGCACCCTGTGTCATC
Source organism: Lithobates pipiens (assembly GCF_037356315.1). Classification (NCBI taxonomy): domain Eukaryota; kingdom Metazoa; phylum Chordata; class Amphibia; order Anura; family Ranidae; genus Lithobates; species Lithobates pipiens. The sequence continues at coordinate 1,733,079 of NW_027507917.1, forward strand.
TAGTGGCCCCTGACCACCCCAGAGCACCCTGTGTACCCCAGAGCACCCTGTGTCATCTAGTGGCCCCTGTGTACCCCAGAGCACCCTGTGTATCCCAGAGCACCCTGTGTCATCTAGTGGCCCCTGTGAACCCCAGAGCACCCTGTGTATCCCAGAGCACCCTGTGTCATCTAGTGGCCCCTGTGAACCCCAGAGCACCCTGTGTCATCTAGTGGCCCCTGTGAACCCCTGAGCACCCTGTGTCATCTAGTGGCCCCTGTGAACCCCAGAGCACCCTGTGTCATCTAGTGGCCCCTGTGAACCCCAGAGCACCCTGTGTCATCTAGTGGCCCCTGTGAACCCCAGAGCACCCTGTGTCATCTAGTGGCCCCTGTGAACCCCAGAGCACCCTGTGTCATCTAGTGGCCCCTGTGAACCCCAGAGCACCCTGTGTCATCTAGTGGCCCCTGTGAACCCCAGAGCACCCTGTGAACCCCAGAGCACCCTGTGTCATCTAGTGGCCCCTGTGAACCCCAGAGCACCCTGTGTCATCTAGTGGCCCCTGTGAACCCCAGAGCACCCTGTGTCATCTAGTGGCCCCTGTGAACCCCAGAGCACCCTGTGTCATCTAGTGGCCCCTGTGAACCCCAGAGCACCCTGTGTCATCTAGTGGCCCCTGTGAACCCCAGAGCACCCTGTGAACCCCAGAGCACCCTGTGTCATCTAGTGGCCCCTGTGAACCCCAGAGCACCCTGTGTCATCTAGTGGCCCCTGTGAACCCCAGAGCACCCTGTGTCATCTAGTGGCCCCTGTGAACCCCAGAGCACCCTGTGTCATCTAGTGGCCCCTGTGAACCCCAGAGCACCCTGTGTCATCTAGTGGCCCCTGTGAACCCCAGAGCACCCTGTGAACCCCAGAGCACCCTGTGTCATCTAGTGTCTCTTTCCAGTTCACATTGAAGCATTCATTCTATGTCATCTCGTGACTCCAGTGCATCTCAGAGCCTCATGCACCCCCGTCATCCCCTGACTCCGGTACCCTCCAGAGCATCCTGGGGCAACTTGTGATTTTAGCGCATCCTGAGGACTCCTAGGGCACCCTGTGCCCAACCTCTGACATGCTCCTAACTTGTCTGCCTCTCTTCATTGGCAGTACCTTCTGGTTCCTCTCTTCCATGAGTATGCTCCTGGGATCTCCTGGATTGTCTTCTCTCAGCGGGTACATACTCCTGTCTGTGGCAATTATGGGGGAAGGGTGGGGTATTTGTACCATATATGGGGGAAATCACTGACCTTCTCTGTTTTCCCTCCAGCACCAAGGAGCGCTCCTTTATTCTGGACCCTTCCAGAGACTTGTACTATGCCTGGCTCAACATCATGGTCTTTCCGGTCACCTACAACTGGGTCATCATCATTTGCAGGTAATGACAAGCTCATTGCAGAGCCAATGGCCACCCGACATTTTCAGGGGCTTTGCCAAAATATAATGTAGCGGATGACATTTGGGATCACGTGTCACACGCATGTAAGTTTAGTTTTTGCCTCAGAACAGTAGTGGGGTTCTGAGGGGTAATTGTGTAGGTAGGTGGCCTTAACACCAGTCTGGCCAGGCTGTGTGTGGAAGTTCTGCCTGGTCATGTGGACGGTGAGTTGCACACGACAGGCCAGAACCAGGTCTGGTTGGGTGTTTGGGTATCGGCCTTCTCGGAGCCAATCAGTGGGAGTGCTGGGGCCCGCTGAGGATTCTGGGAGGGGGGTACTTAAGCGGTGTGGGTCACGTGTTTAGGGAGAGGAATTTGTGAGACCCATGTGGTCTGTTCTGGTTCCAGGACCGGGGTAGCCCCGCGAGGGGTCCCGGTCACAGGGTGTTCAACACCTCGCAACATGTTCTTGTTAGTTACCCCCAATAGACCCGCCTGGTCTGGGGTTGGGATCCGTCTGTTCCCGAGTCTCGGAACCGGCTGGTCCGAGGCGCAGTAACTGAGGGAGGATTCAAAGTGTCCGGGTGTGCTCCCGGCTTAGAGAGGCACCACAGCTCGTAAAAGTGACCGGGGGAGGACTCTTCAGAGGAGGGCCGGCAAGTGGCATCCTGAGAAGTGCCTGGTTACTGAGTTGGGAAGGACATTGACGAATCCACACTTTTCCAGTATCATTGAGGAGATGGGAAATGTTCCAGGTACTGAGGAAAAAGGTTCACCCTCAGTTGATTGTTCAAGTTTTGAGTCAATGTGCTGACTGCCATGACCTCTGACTAGAGGTCTGTTCAGCCTTGAAGTACCCAGCTGTGAGTGGCTACTCTCTGGGTGGAAATAGAGACTTTGCTAGACCTGCAGTTCAAGGTGCCTGAGTTCTTCACCCCGTGCCCTCTGTTCCCCCAAGAGACTGTGTTCATTGAAATTTCTACTGCAAAATAAAACCTTTTTAACCACTTGCTTACTGGGCACTTAAACCCCCCTCCTGCCCAGACCAATTTTCAGCTTTCAGCGCTGATGCACTTTGAATGACAATTGCGCGGTCATACAACACTGTACCCAAATGACATTTTTATCATTTTTTTCCCACAAATAGAGCTTTCTTTTGGTGGTATTTAATTACAGCTGGGAGTTTTATTTTTTGCTAAACAAACAAAAAAAGATGCAAAAAAAAAAAAAAAATCATGTTTAATAGTTTGTTATAACATTTTGCAAACAGGTCATTTTTCTCCTTCATTGAAGTGCGCTGATGAGGCGGCATTGGTGGGCACTGATAGGCTGCACTGGTGGCCACTGATAGGCATAGTTGAGGCGGCACTAATAGGCACAGATAAGGTGGCACCGATAGGCACAGATAAGGCAGTACTGATGGACACAGATAAGGAGGCACTTATGGGCAAAGATGGGCACAGATAAGATGGCATGGATGGGTGGCACAGATGGGTGGCACTGATAGGTACCACTGATAGATGGGACTGATGGGCACTGATAGGTGGCTCTGATAGGTGGCACTGATGGGCAGCACTTATGGGCACTGGTAGATGACACTGATGGGCACGGATATGTGGCACTGGGGTGCAGCACCATTGTTGAGGCAGATTGTGGGCACTGATGGGTGGCACTGTGGGCACTGATGTGTGGCACTGATGTGTGGCACTGTTGGCACTGCTGGGTTGCACTGACGGGGGGCACTTATTTATTCCTGAGGTGGCACTGGCAGGGGGCAGGTGGGCACTGGTAAGCTGGCCGTGATCGGGACTAATGTCCCGATCACGGCCGCGGGCGATCGGCTCTTTTTTTTTCTCCTCCCGCTGTCAGCGCGAGGAGGAAAAATAGCTGATTACCGGCTCTGTTGTGTCACATGATCAGCTGTCATTGGCTGACAGCTGATCATGTGGTAATGGGTCTGGATTGACCCCTTGCTCGGATTCCGTGATCAGGCGAGTCTCATAGACTCGCTGATCACAGAGCGTGCTGCGCGCGCCTCTCAGGGCAATAGACGTCGTCCCGGCAAAGGAGGTCCGCGCTGTAGCCGTCATTTGGCTATAGCGCGGGTCTCTAGTGGTTAAAAGGACTTCATCTGTGTCAGAGTACAAGTCGTTGGGTATCAACCCTGGGATCCCCTAGAAGTGGAAGAACCAGACAAGAGAAGGTATCCGGTAAGCCCATTAAGTCAAGGCCGCCCTGCAACGGGTTATGGCCGCTACAATAAAAATAATGAACTGAAAGACAGCCATCCCGTAAATCCTGATTCCACTAAACATGGAGCCACTGGTCTAAGCTCAGGAGTTAATGATGCTGTATATAAAAGCTGGGCGGCACCATGCAAAAAAGGAGGTACAGGTGGAGGTGGATGACAAACTTTCAGGGCACTGACCCCAAGATGAAACGTAACTTGAGAAAGGGGCGTTATTTATTGTGACGGGAGGGGGCGGTCCTCTGCTTTTAAACTTCTTTTTTTTTTTCATTTTTACCTTTCTACAATCAGCCAGCCCTTCAGGGTACTCCAAACATGGAACCTGACAGGTTTCCAGCCCACCATTACCTATCGGAGAACCCCGACCTCAACCCTACTGAACACCTTCGGGATGAATTGGAATGCCCATGGCGATCCAGGTCTTCTCATCCTACACCAGTACCTGACCTCGTAAATGGGCACAAATTGCCAAAGACACCCTCTAAAATCTTGTGGCAAGATTCAGAAGTGTGAAATTTCAAGGGGCATGAATACCTTTCTCAAGGCACTATAAACCAGTGAAGTGGACTGTTACTACTACAATATACAAAGACATTGTAGGCTATGGTGCTCTTGCAACTTTGTGGTAACAGTTTGGTGAAGACCATTTTCTGTTCCACCATGACTGTGCCCTTCGTACAAAGCCAGCTAAAGATCTGGTGTGACCAGGTTGATTTGGAGGAACTTGAGTGGCCTTCAGAGCCCCCGACCTCAACCCTACTGAACACCTTCGGGATGAATTGGAATGCCCATGGCGATCCAGGTCTTCTCATCCTACACCAGTACCTGACCTCGTAAATGGGCACAAATTCCCAAAGACACCCTCTAAAATCTTGTGGTAAGAGTCAGAAGTGTGAAATTTCAAGGGGCATGAATACCTTTCTCAAGGCACTATAAACCAGTGAAGTGGACTGTTACTACTACAATATACAAAGACATTGTAAGGCAATGGTACTCTTGCAACCTTGTGGTAACAGTTTGGTGAAGACCATTTCCTGTTCCACCATGACTGTGCCCTTCGTACAAAGCCAGCTAAAGATCTGGTATAACCAGGTTGATGTGGAGGAACTTGAGTGGCCTTCAGAGCCCCCGACCTCAACCCTACTGAACACCTTCGGGATGAATTGGAATGCCCATGGCGATCCAGGTCTTCTCATCCAACACCAGTACCTGACCTCGTAAATGGGCACAAATTCCCAAAGACACCCTCTAAAATCTTGTGGTAAGAGTCAGAAGTGTTACATTTCAAAGGGCATGAATACCTTTCTCAAGGCACTATAAACCAGTGAAGTGGACTGTTACTACTACAATATACAAAGACATTGTAAGGCAATAGTACTCTTGCAACCTTGTGGTAACAGTTTGGTGAAGACCATTTCCTGTTCCACCATGACTGTGCCCTTCGTACAAAGCCAGCTCCATAAAGATCTGGTGTGACCAGGTTGATGTGGAAGAACTTGAGTGGCCTTCAGAGCCCCCAACCTCAACCCTATTGAACACCTTCGGGATGAATTGGAATGCCCATGGCGATCCAGGTCTTCTCATCCAACACCAGTACCTGACCTCGTAAATGGGCACAAATTCCCAAAGACAACCTCTAAAATCTTGTGGTAAGAGTCAGAAGAGTGGAGGCTCTTATAGCTGCAATGGAGGGAGGCCACCCCATATTAATGTCCGTGGTTTTATAATGGGATGGCCAACAAGCTTACAGATGTGTGATGGTCGGGTGTCTATGAAGGTGTGACCATATAGAGTTTTAAAGGTCTCTTTCATGCCTGTGTTGTGTTGTCTAAAAATAAAAGCAGCAAGTACTTTCTTAGTAGCCTTGCAGTGGTCCTGATACCTATCGCTCTGTACTTCTCCCGCCAGGTCCTGTTTCACAGAGCTGCAGTATGACTACCTGAGCATCTGGCTGAGCCTGGACTACCTGTGTGATATCCTCTACATCCTGGACATCATCATCAACTTCCATACAGGTCTGAGCGCTGTGACAGTGTCTATTGGTTTAATGTTCTGCCTGTGCTCCATAAACAAAAACTCCCAGATTGTCTAAGGGTGACCCGGGAAGGAAACATAGGCTAGAAGTGCTCCTACTTATGGGAAAAAATTGAGTCGGGCAAGTCAACATTTGCAGTTCATGTTGCCAGTCCGCTCCGGGTTGGAGCAGCCAACCCGGACATCAATGCGGAACCCGGTTGACTTCAGTGACCAAGTAAATCGGGAGATCTAATGGGTATCCTACTTTGAAAATCAATGGGGGAAAGAATCCTTGCCCATTGTGCCATCAGCATACTTTAGACCAGGCATGTACTGGTCATAGGGACTATAGGGAGTTTCCCGGTGGGCCGATGGCTCAGTGGGCCGCTTTCAGTGACAGCCAGAGGCATCGCTGGGGGGGGGAACTTTTGGGGCTATAGCCCCGAATCTGGGGCCCATAGCCCAGAGTCAGTCCAGGAGTCCCCAACCACAGGGTCCCGGCCCACTACCTGCCCTCTTTCTGGTGACCCTGATGTAAGGAGGGGCTCTCTGGGGAACCTGATGTAAGGGGAGCTCTCTAGGGGCTTTTTTGCCCAATTGCGTACAGTTTATATACTGTTTTTTGTGTGTTTGCCAAATTAAAGTGGGCCGGTCTAGATGAAGTCCAGGGCCAAATTTTTGTCCCAGTCCAGCCCTGCTTTAGACGCTGTTCTAATTAAAGAACGTACAGTACCTCTTTATTGGGGAAGTTTTGTCACATAGGGTGGACGGGGGCAACAACAACTCGCTCAAGCAGTCAATGCAAGATTGACACGTGGAGACAGGTTTTGGATGTTCTCTAAATGTTTTTAGTGATCTTCACCAGTAAAAGGTTCCTTAAATATTTATGTGGAGTGTAGAAGTTTTGCAAATCTTACAAAAAAGTCAATTTTTCCAGAATTAACGAAAATATATCTTATATCTAATAAAAAGTCAAGTTAGATTTACCTATGAAGGTTCTTGTTGATCCATGTCATGGTACATCTCGTAGCAGTTGGTCACTTTCAACTGGATTTGTTCTGTAATGTTGAAGACGAAGAGTAGGGATAAGCTAGGGTTTGACCCTGAAGCTGAGGGCCCTGACAGCTGCGGCCAGGGCATTCTACGTGGCCATAATTAGGTCAATGATGTCAGGAGCATCCCCACCCCTTTGTGTACGTCAAGCTACAGGGTATGGGTTTGGACCACACTCGTCTCTGTCTGTGATACTTTTTTTATTTGCACTAACATACAATTTTTCAGGACAAGCTTTCGGAGCAATGCTTGGACCTTGAAGAAGGGGACATACAATTTTCCAGGACAAGCTTTCGGGGTATGTCCCTTTCTTCAAGGTCCAAGAATTGCTTGGACCTTGAAGAAGGAGACATACAATTTTCCGGGACAAGCTTTCGGGGTATGTCCCCTTCTTCAAGGTCCAAGCATTGCTTGGACCTTGAACAATGGGACATACATTTTTCCGGGACAATGTTTTTGGGGTATGTCCCTTTCTTCAAGGTCCAAGAACTTCTTGGACCTTGAAGAAGGGGACATACAGTTTTCCGGGACAAGCTTTCGGGGTATGTCCCTTTCTTCAAGGTCCAAGAATTGCTTGGACCTTGAAGAAGGGGACATACCACGAAAGCTTGTCCTGAAAAATTGTATGTTAGTGCAAGTAAAAAAAAGTATCATGGACAGTACTCAAATTTTCTCAGGAACATACCCTGACATTTATATCCAAACATATAGCACTGCCACCTTAATCCAATCACCATGGAATATGTCAAGGCAGATGCCGATTGTCCAAGATCAGGATGAGATATACACAATATATACTATTGTGTCCTTTTAAAGCCCACCTAGGGGAAACCCCTTTCTTTTCCTAATCTGGGGATGAGAGGTGTCAAAGTTGTGGAACCACCCTGTTCTGGTCACATAATCCCATACCATGATACGTAAACCTCAAACAACCATATCTGAACATGGGGGAGAAGGGATCTCACCACTCCAGGAGCACCACATGCAGGCTGTAAACTGTTCTCTTCGGCTGGGAAGCCACAGGTGCCGGCTATTACCACTAGCAACAGACGAAAAACAAGCTCTGGACTGCAGCACTCTTCAGAAGACTTCTTTCTTTTATTGGAAAATCACATCACAGCTCAACAAACACAGCGAACAAGGAAAAAATTGCTGACGTTTCGCACTAGCTGTAGTGCTTATAGCACTACAGCTAGTGCGAAACGTCAGCAATTTTTCCTTGTTTGTTGAGCTGTGATGTGATTTTCCAATAAAAGAAAGTGGTCTTCTGAAGAGTGCTGCAGTCCAGAGCTTGTTTTTCATACCTGAACATGGGCGGACACCTTCAGCATCATCTATAATCCACATAAAATGCCATTTTTAAAATCACTACCTTGGCGATTTGACAATTTACATCTTCAGTCACTAGAAGGTTTGTCACCTATGCACCAAGGATAAATGTATGTAGCTAGAACAGGGTATTACACAATTTTCTCACCTCCCTCCCCTCTATAGTCTTGGACAATCAACATCTGGCGGTGCCAGTCCTAGACTGAAGGATGATAGCAGAGGGGGCAGGGGGCTTGTAAAATGATTATGGGAGTGGCAGGATCTTTGAGATGTTCTTCTGCCAGCCACTGTTGGGGCCTTTTAGAGAGCGTTTTATGCGCCTAATGACATTCCCATTTAACCTGCATGCAGTATAGGTATGGTATTGTCTCGGCACAGGTGCAGGGTAGATGTGGTTCAGATGCGGTAAAGGTTTGGTATAATGGGGTGTAGGGTTGTTACAGCAGCAGTCTAGGTTTGGAATCAGTGCTATATAGAGTGCTGTATGGATTGGGTACACTTGGTGTCCTGCTCTCAGTGGCTCAGCCCCTTTGGAATCAACGCGTTTCACGGGACAGAAGCCCACTTCCTCAGGAGGATTTGGGAGAACGCACATCTGCTCAATTTTATATAAGTAAGAATATATTTGTCGTATTATAGCTCAATGCATTTTAGATAATCTGCGTGTAACAAAAGTAGAGCTGAACTCCAAGCATGGGAGGAAGGGAGAGTTTTTTTTTTTTTGCTCGGAGGTGGACTTTAGATATTCAGAGATATTTAAACAGTCCCCAAAATACTTTTCTAACAAGGCGCTCCTTTCATCTTCTTTAGGGTTTTTGAAAGAAGGGATCCTGGTGAGGGACAAGAAGCAGATTGCTCGGGTGTATCTGAGCTCCTCCAAGTTCGGTTGGGATATCCTTTCCGTGCTTCCAACTGACTTCCTTTACTTCAAGTTTGGCATCCATACTCCCGCCGTACGGATTAATCGCTTCCTTCACGTACATGCCCTCTTCGAGGCCTTCGACCGCACGGAGACTCGCATCCCATACCCCAACGTTTTCCGGATCTGCAAACTGATGGCCTACATCTTTGTGGTCATCCACTGGAACAGCTGCGTTTATTTTGCCCTGTCCAGCTATATCGGGTTCGGCAAGGACCAGTGGGTGTACCCCAACATCTCCGACCCGGACTTTGCCAGGCTGGGGCGTCAATATCTCTACAGCTTTTACTTCTCCACCCTCATCCTCACCACCGTGGGGGACGTCCCCGCGCCCATGCAGGAGGAGGAATACCTTTTCATGACGGCGGACTTCCTCATTGCCGTCCTGGGGTTTGCCACCATCTTGGGGAGCATCAGCTCCGTGGTGGCCAACGTGAACGACGCGGATAAAGCCTTCTACCCGGATTACGACCAGATCAAGCAGTACATGAAGATGTACAAGGTCAACAAAAGCGTGAGGAAGAAGGTCACCGCCTGGCATCAGCACCTTCAGATCAACAAAAAGATGACCAACGAGAACCAGATCTTGATGAACCTGCCAGAGAAGCTGAGGGTGGAGGTGGCCGTCAGCGTCCACATGTCCACGCTGAGCAAAGTGCAGATCTTCCAAAACTGCGAGAAGGGCCTGCTGGAGGAACTGGTGCTGAGGCTGAAGCCGCAGGTCTACAGCCCCGGGGAGTACGTGTGTAAGAAGGGCGACATCGGGCGCGAGATGTACATCATCAAGGAGGGGAAGCTGGCGGTGGTGGCAGACGATGGAGTGACGCAGTTCGCTGTCCTCGGGGAAGGAAACTACTTCGGAGAGATAAGCATCCTCAACATCAAAGGTAGGTCGGGACTTCATTTCGGTAGCAAAATTGTACCCCAAGGAAAGGTCTTTGATGGGGTTTCCAGAACATATACCTGTCCATCCAGTTCTGAGCTTTACACAGCTCTGGCATCCAGAGCAGGAGACCTGAGTTATTTCTCTCTAACACTTCAGATCCCTCCCCTCCCCCCAAGCCTGTGATTGGATTTTTAACCACTTCCCACCTTTAGGACATCATATGAAATTCTGGACTTGGAAGTGGAGATATCGGAATTGATGCCTGCAGCTACAGACATCATCCCGTTATTTATTTTATTTTTTTCAACCGGGCGATTTCCTAAAATGTCGAAGCCATCCTAGTGGCTGATTAGCTACAGGATTGCTTTTTACAGGCAGTGGAAGGGGACATTCCGCCTCCCTCCCGCCGCCCCCAACTGGTCGCTTCTCTGGGCTCTCCCGAGCAATCAGGGAGTCCAGGATCCGATCTGGTGGAGACGCCGGCTTGCAGGCATGTACTGGCCATTGGGACTACAGGGAGTTTCCCGGTGGGCCGATGGCTCAGTGGGCTGGTCAGGTGCAGTCCTGGAGCCGCTCCTCTCTGACAGTGAGTGATCGCAATTTCACTCCCGTTAGGAGGAACAGCCGCCGTCACTTAGGCATTAGGCTTTCTGCTCCCTCCAGCCTGAAGAGGGAGATAGACAGCTGGCAAACTTTCCATCCTCTCTCCCCTTATCACTTGTCACTTATCACATGACTGGAGAGAGGAACGAGAAGCTGCCTTCAAAACTGTGAGTACAGGTGGGAGGGGGAGGAGAGGAAGGACACTCTGATGTAAGGGGAAGTGTTGATGGAGACACTCAAAATTAAAGTGGGATGGCCATCAAGAAGTCTGGGGCCAAATTTTTGTCCCAGTCCAGCCCTGCCGGCTTGCCATAGAGCTGGCCGAGGACTGGGTGGTCTCTGGCCAGCTCTATGATCCTGAGAGGCCCGGAAGTGATGTCATGATTCATCACTTCCGGCTCTGGCAGATGTAAACACCGCCATTTTTTTTCCTGGAAAGTAGAGATCAATGTTTTTTTTGTTTTTTTTTATCTCACCGTTTCCAGGGTAGAGGAGAGATGTGGGGTCTTCTAGACTCCAGATGTCTCCATAAAGAGGACCTGTCATGTCTTATTTTTTTTTTATCACAAGGGGAGTTTACATTTCTTGTAATAGGAATAAAAGTGATTTTATAAATAAATAGTGTAAAAAAAAAAAAGAATTTTTTTATTTTTTTTAAAGCCCCTACCCCCTCGTTTTTGCGCGCAAAAGCGAACGCATGCGTAAGTCGCACGCGCGTATTTAAACGGTGTTGGCACCTCACATGTGAGGTATCGCCGCGAACATTATAGCGAAAGCGATAATTCTAGCGTTAGACCTCCTTTGTAACTCTAAACTGGTAACCTGTAGAAATTTTTTTTAAAGCGTCGCCTATGGAGATTTTTAAGCGCTTTAGTTTGGCGACCATTCCATGAGCGCGCGCCATTTTAAAGCGTGACGTGTTGGGTATCTATTTACTCGGCGTAACATCGTCTTTCACATTTTATCAGAAACTGGGTTTGATTTTGCGTGGTTTTTGCCTTAAAGTCCATTAAATTTTTGAAAATAAAAAAAAATAAAATAAAAAAATCGCTGTGCAAATACCGCGTGACAAACAAAAATTGCAACCATTTTTCTCTAGGGCTTACAATATAAATGTTTGGGGGCTCCGAGTAACTTTCTAACAAAATTTTTTTTATTTTTTTTTGCATCAGACAAAAAAAGTAAAAAAACAAAACAAAAAAACAGACTTGATGGACTCCGGTCTTTTTCTGCCGTCACTTTTCTATGTAGGAGAGAAACGTCAGAATTGGCCTGGGCTGGAATTAGTTAAAATGAGAAGCGGCAGACTGATGAGCTCATCTCTCTGCTCTCTCCTCCTCCTATCAGCGTGCTCTTAGATCTGCAACATGCCTGATTGGCTTCTTGTGACTCATTCTGTGATCTCGGCATGCCTGCCCGGTCCAGAACCTCAGCACAATACAGCTTGATCCCCCCCCCCCCCCGCACCTGTAACTGCTCAGATGGAGCTCATTTCCTGGCTGGAGAACGTCCAGCATCGGGGGCCATCTTGTACTTGAGGCAAAAGGGGCAGCTGCCCCGGGCCCAGTAATTGTTGTGGGGCCCAAAGCAGCTGCCTCTTGAGCCCGCACATAGTTAATAGGTGTATTCTGGAGGGCCAGGGGCATTGCTAGGTGGCAAAAAAACAGGGGCCTCAGCCCGAAGTCCGAGCCCAGCGCAGGGGGGAAGGGGGGGGAATAGTACCTACTTGACACTGACCTACCTGACATACACACAATGACCTACCTCATGTATACACGGACCTACCTGAGACACGCACACTGACCTACCTGAGACACACACACTGACCTACCTGAGGCATGCACACTGACCTACCTGAGACACACACACTGACCTACCTGACGTATACACTGACCTACCTGAGGCACACACACTGACCTACCTGAGGCATGCACACTGACCTACCTGAGACACACACACTGACCTACCTGAGGCATGCACACTGACCTACCTGAGACACACACACTGAGCTACCTGAGGCACGCACACTGACCTACCTGAGACACGCACACTGACCTACCTGAGGCATGCACACTGACCTACCTGAGACACACACACTGAGCTACCTGAGGCATGCACACTGACCTACCTGAGACACACACACTGAGCTACCTGAGGCACGCACACTGACCTACCTGACATATACACTGACCTACCTGAGGCACGCACACTGACCTACCTGAGGCACGCACACTGACCTACCTGAGACACACTGACCTACCTGAGACACACACAGACATTGACCTACCTGACCAGACTTCAGGTGTCCTCCTGCAGCTCAGCAGCGCACCCCCCACACAGTAGAGTAGACTCCAATCAGCCAGAGCCATGATGAGGAGAGGAGAGCCAAGTGGGGTGGGGGGGGGGATAGTACCTACCTGACATACACACACACACACACACACACTGACCTACCTGACGTATACACTGACCTACCTGGGACACGTACACTGACCTACCTGACGTATACACTGACCTACCTGAGACACGCACACTGACCTACCTGACGTATACACTGACCTACCTGAGACATGCACACTGACCTACCTGACGTATACACTGACCTACCTGACGTATACACTGACCTACCTGAGACACGCACACTGACCTACCTGACGTATACACTGACCTACCTGAGACACGTACACTGACCTACCTGAGACACATACACTGACCTACCTGACCAGACTTCAGGTGTCCTCCTGCAGCTCAGCCCATCACACAGTAGAGTAGACTCCAGGCAACCAGAGCCATGATGAGGAGAGGAGAGCCGAATGCCAAGTGGTGGTCGGGATCTTCTCACAGTGGCGCGGCGACCGCATTGTAATTCCTGCCTTCTGGAGCCTGCAGCGCCTCTGATGGACGTCACACGTCCCGCGGTCCCCGCATTGGACCCCAGTGGGCCGTCCATCAGCACTGCAGGCTCCAGAAGACGGGACCTGCTATTACACTCGGCCTCGCTAGGGTCAGATCGGTCCCCGCTAGCTGGCGGCAGCGTTCGGGGGCCACCGTTAGCCCTGCCCCCCCCGCCGACTCCACTGGGTAGGGCCCAAGAAAACGTTTGCCTGGGGTCCAATCAATATTTAAAGATGGCCCTGTCCAGCATCATCTAACCCTTTCCTCCCCTGCCTGTCTGTCCCCGCCCCCTTTCTTTCATTGGCTTTCAGTTTTTCTGATCACGGAGGCTCAGCACTACATGTGGGTGTTACCTAGAATGGTCAAATTGCAAATGCAGCGTCCACTCCTCCGGGCTGACACCCAGCCATCAAGTAGACATGTGCAATTTGTTTGGTTCCAAATTAATTTTTTTAACGAATAAACGTTAATTCCGAATTTCAAAATTTTTCAATTTCCAAAATTGGAAATGCCGCATCTAACCAAATGGAACATAACGTTCTAATAATAATAATAAAAAAGTTTTATTATTATTATTTATTATGAATTGTTTATTATTAATTTGTTCCGTTTCATTTGTTTAGATGCGGCATTCGTTATTTCAGATAATTCGTAACTTCGGATAAATTCGTACTCGTTAATTTAATAGTTAGTTATTAATTAAACTGATTTTCTTTCTTTTTTTTTCAGATTTTAAAATTTTTGGACTTTCAAATCTTTGAATTCCTGAATTCCGAAAATCCGAAAATTCGGTATTCCTTATTTTTGGAACTCCGAATTTTCGGATTTTCAGAATTTAGGAATTCAAAGATGTGAAAGTCCAAAATGTTAAAATCTGAAAATTCGGAATTCAGAAAATTCGGAATTCCGAAAATCCGAAATTTTGAAATTCGAAAAATCAGAAAAACTAAAAATTTTGGAAAATCAGAAATTCGGAAAATCAGAAAAACCAAAATTTTTGGAAAATCTGAAATTCGGGAAATCAGAAAAAATGGAAAATTCCTATCAAAATACTTACCGTAATTTTCCTTTCCTGATGGACTCCATGGCAGCAGGAGTTCCCTCCCAAATGGCTGGAGTAGGATAGTTACCGAACACGGCCAGGGGCAGGGAGCAAAGATTTATGGGAGTAGTGTCCTATGGGTAGTGGAGGCGGGACTTAACCCACACGGGAGGGAACTCCTGCTGCCATGGAGTCCATCAGGAAAGGAAAATTACGGTAAGTATTTTGATAGGAATTTTCCATTTTCCTGACAGACTCCATGGCAGCAACGTGTGGGAAATAACTCGCCAAACACACCCGGGTGGGCAAAATGCTGAACAAAAATTTATTTAACACTGTCGGCCGACAGGACTTTCAAACCAAAATCAACAGAGGATAAAGATGCTGGCTCAACACAATAGTGAGACATGAAAGTATGAATAGAAGACCAGGAGGCCGCTCTGCAGATTACATCAGGTGCAACGTGACGCGAAGCCGCCCATGAGGTTGAGAGACTTCTGGTAGAGTGAGCTGTAACCGCCTCAGGAGGAGCCAAGCCCTTCTCTCTATAAGCCCATTGAATTGCCTGGACCACCCAAGCAGCGATGGATCTAACGGAGGCCTTGGCGCCTCTACTTTTCCCGTTAAATAGCACGAAGAGGAAGTCAGATTGACGAAAAGAAGCTGTAATATCCAGATATTGTTTTAGAGCAACTCCCAAATCGAGTGGATGTGTATCCTGACTTCCAGCAGAATTGAAGGTAGGAAGAGTGATTTCCTGGTTACCTTGGGATTTGTCCCCAACATCGGAATTAGGACTACCCTATCTGGAAAGAAGGTGAGAAAAGGTTCCTTTGCGCCTAGAGACTGAATTTCGGAGATTCTCTTCGCTGAAGTTATGGCTACCAGAAAAGAGGTTTTAAGGGTTAATTCTCTGATTGAGAGCGTTTTGTCAAGTTGAGAGAAGAAATCTAGAACCAATGGAAGGTCCCATTTGGGGAATCTAGGCTTCCTTTGTGGCCTAAGCCTGACTGCTCCTTTGAAGAATTGTTGGACCAAGGGATGATTGGCCCATGCGACTCCAGAAAAAGCTGAAATTGCCGAAACCTGGACCCGGAGAGAACTAACCGAAAGGGAGATATCCAATCCTGATTGCAAAAAGCTTAAAACGTCCCGGACTGTCAGGGTATTACAGGAACTGGACCTTGAAGACAAGTGATCTGCAAACTTCGCCCAAATTCTCTCATATACCCGGTTAGTACTGCTTCTTCGAGCACTAAGAAGAGTGGGAATGACTTCTTCAGGACAGCCTAAAGCCTTCAACCGTCCCCTTTCAAAAACCAAGCCTTTAGGCGCAGGTGATCCGGGCAAGGATGTAATCTCGACCCTTGAGACAGAAGGTCTGGCCTGGATGGTAAAGGTATTGGATCCCTGACACTGAGGAGCATCAGAAGCGGAAACCAGGGTCTGTTGGGCCAATAAGGGATTATGGCTATCACTTCTGCTGTCTCTGACCTGAGTCTCCTCAGGAACTGATGAATAATAGGAGTTGGGGGAAAGGCATAGGCCTTGTGGAACCACCATTTCTCTGTCAAGGCATCCACCCCGTAGGCTTGAGGATCCCTGTACCTTGAATAGTACCTCTCCAGTTTTTTGTTGCAAGGGGAGGCAAACAGGTCGACTTCTGGGGAGAGCCCCATTGTCAGGATCCAGCTGAACACTTCCTCGTGGAGAGACCACTCGTTGTTGTCCAGAAGTATCCGGGAAAGAAAGTCTGCCTGAACGTTCTGAATCCCTGGGACATAGGATGCTGTCAGATCCTTCAGGTTCCTCTGAGCCCAGGTCATGATTCCACCTCCTGGAGAAGGGATAGACTTCGGGTACCCCCTTGCCTTCTTATGTACGCCACTGCTGTGGTATTGTCTAGCCTGAGTGAGACCGAGGCTCCTGAAATCAGATGCCGAAAGGCTAGCAGAGCTTGAAAGGCTGCCCTTAACTCCAGGATGTTCGACACCGTCCCTCTGGAGGGGAGAATCCAGGTGCCCTGAGCCACTTCCGCCAGACAGTGGGCGCCCCAACCCCTGTTGCTGGCATCTGTTGTTATGGTGACCCATGAGATGGGGAGAATGGAATGGCAGTTGCAGAGATTTTCCCGTTGGAGCCACCACAGAAGGGAATTCCTCATGGATAAGGTGATCCGAATCAGCTGGGTTTTGCTGCCTGACCATTGATGAAGGAAACCCTTCTGAAAGGGCCTCATCCTCCACCGTGCCCACCTCACCATCGGAATTGTCGCTACCATAGTGCCTATAATTTTCAGGCACTGGAGAGCCTGGAGATGAGAGGCAGAGAGGGCTGGACGGATTCTGTCCCTGACCACTGACAACTTCTCTTCTGGTAATGAGATGGTGCCTCTGACAGTGTTGAATAGGGCCCCTAAGAACACCAGCCGCTGAGATGGGACCAGCTGGCTCTTCTCCAAGTTCAAGATCCACCCGAATTCCTGTAGGGTGGAGATGACCTGCTTTCTGTGTACCAGAAGTTGATCCTTGTCTTGAGCCAACAACAGAAGGTCGTCTAGGTAGTGATGTAGACGAATCCCTTTGGTTCTCAGAAGAGCTACCACTGCCAACAGTACTTTTGAAAAAACACGAGGAGAAGTTGATAGCCCGAAGGGAAGGCAAGTAAATTGAAAATGGCTTTCGCCCACGGAGAAGCGGAGATACTGCTGGTAATTTTCTGCAACTGGGACATGAAAATAGGCGTCCTTGAGGTCTATGGAGACCATCCAGTCCCCTGCTTGGACAGATTGTGGATAATGACTCCATCTTGAATTTTTCTTTTTTGATAAAACTGTTCAAGTGGGTTAGATCTATGACCGGCCTCCAGGCCCCGCTCTTTTTCCGGACCATAAACAAAGGAGAGTAGATTCCCATGCCTCGCTGAATGACTGGAACATGGATAATGGCGCTTGAGCCAACAAAGATTCCACGTAGGCTAGTAGAATTAGCCTTTTTTCGTCTGAGGCCGGGAGAGAGGTGGGGACCCATCTGAGTCTGGGAGATTCCTTGAAGGTCCAAACATGACCTGAGGAGACGGTCTTGATGGTCCAGAAGTCTTGGATCGAGGCCACCCAGACATGGCGAAAGTGGAAAAGACGAGCCCCCCACCTGCCCTGTCTGAGCGGGCCCAACCTCAAAAGGATTTAGTTGGTTCCCTCTCTCCCTTCAAATCACTTTTTGTAGATTTTTTAAAAGAGGATTGTCTTGATTTCCAGGACCTGGAAAATTCACGGCCTGGTCTGTAACTGTGAGCTTCCCTGGCTCGTTCCTGGTACTGTCTCTTTGGAAAAGACCTTCTCTGGGCTTGCAAACGCCGGTCCTGGGGGAGGAACCCCGACTTCCCACCAGTGGCTCGGGTAATAGCCTCATCCAACTTATTGCCGAAAAGGGAGGACCCTTCAAAGGGGATGCGGCACCATACTTGTTTTGAGGCTGGGTCTGCCAGCCAAGGGCGGAGCCAAAGAGCCCGTTTAGCCGTAACAGAAGAAAGCATCACCCGAGCCACCAGGCGTATGATGACGATAGAGGCCTCCCCAAGAAAGGCGGAAGCCAGCCTAAGCTCTTGGATAGGCGAGCTCTTAGCTGTATCTTCAGAGATATTTCTAAGTGTCTCATCTACACTATCTGTCCATATCTCCATTGCTTTGGACATAGCGGCCAGAGCCAACGCTGGCTTACAGGCCATTCCTGCTGTGAGATACACTCTCTTCAAATCAGCATCAATTCGTCTGTCCAGAACGTCCTTAAAAGACACGGTATCCTCTAAGGGAAGTGTGACATGTTTCACCAGCCTCATGACTGCTGCGTCTACCAACGGCGCTGACTCCAAATGCTTCACCTCTTCTTCATTGAAAGGATAGAGTTTCGAAACCTTTGATAGCATGGAATTTTTCTTCTCCACCTTGCCCCATTCATCTGTGATAATCTCACCTAGCTCAGAGATAAAAGGAAAATTAATCCGATCCTTCCTTAATTGCTTAAAGAATTTCCTTTGTTTGGAAGGAGCAGCCACAGAATCTTCCCAGTTCAGTGTCTCTCTAACAGCTCTGACCAGAGGAGGCAGTAGAGCGAAATCAAAGCCCACACAGGGATCACTTTCATCAGAGTCACTGTCAGATATGGCAGCTGAGGGGTGGCTATGCGCAGAGGATTCCCAAGTATCCTGCAACTGAGTCTCCCTTCCTGGAGAAAGTGGCGGCTCTGCCGGGGGAACATAGGACTGGCCCTCAATATTTCTGAGGGACTCCTTAACAACTTTTTCCACCAGGGTTTTAAGTTGTTGATCCGCGTCACCCCTTTCATTGGAAGCCTTGGCGTAGCAAGGATCGCATAAAGATTTTCCTGCCGGTACAAGAGCTCTGCACCCCCAACAGGCACTAGCTGAGTGACTAGATTGAGTCCTCGAGGAGTGCGACCGTTCCTCACCACGGTGTCCTGATCTTGAGGAGGAACCATAATGTTTAGATTTGGAAGAGGAGTGCCGGTGATGCGACTTGGAGGAGTCGCTCCCTCTATGAGAGCTGCGATGCTGTTCTGACCTGGAAGGGCTGAGACAGGAACAAGACAAGAAACCACAAGAGACAAGACATCAGGACAGAGCTAACAGATAAATACCCCTCCCCCACCAGACCTTCAGGTGATCATTAGAAATACCTTTTATGAGAGGGCTGGCCACAAGCAGGCGGTAAGGAATCCATGTCCTCAGCGATATCCATACGCGCTGAAAAGATGACAAGGGATCAGTGCAAGGGACAGGGAAGGGATAGCCACCCTGTCCCAGAATGCCACTTACCAGTAGATGCAACACAGAGGCAGGGGGAAGTCACCGCAACAGCCCGCAAGCATTCCCAAAGCTTGCAGACAAATTCCCCGTTTAAATAGCCCGCCCCTGTGATGTCACCGCCGTGCCTGTGCGCATGCGTGAAACAGCGGCAATTTGCCGCTATCGCGCATGCGCGAAACCAAGCCTCGATCTCAACCGCGTTCGCGCATGCGCAGTGCGGCCGAAAACGCAAACCCGGAAGTAGAACGGCGGCTGGAACGCGGAAGAACCAGCCGCCATGCCTGCACATACAAACAAACAGAAACAAACGAAGACAGATAAAAAAAACAAAAACTGCTGCCATAAGAACTTTTAGAACCTCTCACCACTCCCACCACGATCGATCACTCGGCCGAAGATAAGGTAAGATGACACCGGACTTTCCAGGGGGCAAAACAGGTCACCTGCTAATAGCTGGCTATCCGACCAATGCGCAGCCTGCCCTGCCAGTGGCCAGGACATGGGCTTCTTCACAGCGCCTCTTCCACTGCCCACTCCATACCCTGCTAATAGCTAGGGCTTAGCGGAGTAATGCGACTTTCCAGACCCAGAGTCGCAGACCGGCCGACCTCGATCGTGGGGATGATAAATCTTCAGGTAGAAAGACCACCTCTGGGTCCTTTGGAGGAGGACAAAAAAAGAACACGGACAGGGGCAGGGAGCAAAGATTTATGGGAGTGGTGTCCTATGGGTAGTGGAGGCGGGACTTAAGCCACACGTTGCTGCCATGGAGTCTGTCAGGAAACAAAAATTTTTGGAAAATCAGAAATTCGGAAAATCAAAAAAACAAAAAATTTTGGAAAATCAGAAATTCGGAAAATCAGAAAAACCAAAAAAATTTTTTTTTTTTTTTGGAAATTCGGAAATTTGAAATTCGTATTTTCGGAACTCCGAATTTACGGATTTTCGGAATTCAGGAATTCAAAGATGTGAAAGTCCAAAAATATTAAAATCTGAAAATTCGGAATTCCAAAAATCCGAAATTTCGAAAATCAAAAAATCAGAAAAGTGAAAAATGTTGGAAAATCTATAATTCGGAAAATCAGAAAAACAAAAAAATATATTTTTTTGATTTTTTGGAAATTCGGAAATTTGAAATTCGGAAATCGGAAAAATTGAAATGTGAAAGTTCCCGAAATTTCCGAATTTTCGATTTTCTGAATTTCTGAAAAAGTCAAAAAACGAATGAAACGAAAATGAACTAATTTTTTGTCAGTGCACATGTCTACCATCAAGGCATTTGAATTTGCATAACTCCTCCCACGAGCCAGCCCACTGCCTGCATCGGGACTGAGGGCTCTTAAAGGGAGCATTCAGGAAGGGGGCTGTGATGGTTTTTAGGACGGTATGTACAGCATCCTGCCAGCTCCTCCCCCCCCTCCCCCAGCCATGATCTGCCGGTGTTTCGTCACTTATGGCAACCCATCGTATTTGGCTACCCACTGGACTGCACATGCGCAAAGCCACCATATGCATTCCACCCCTCAAGCCCCACCATCCAAGTGGACATAGAGTTTGATTATAGTCATGCCGCGCGGCCCTGCATTGGAACGCATATGGCGGCGGTGCGCATGCGCATGCGCACTCCAGTGGGTAGCAAAATGTGATGGGTAGCCGAACATGACGTGACACCTTCATTACTTCATTACATAGACCTATGACTGGGCCTTTGTGATTCTCTAATATATGGTATGTAATGAAAAAGTCCTTAACATGTTGACGAGGGGGGGAGGGGGGAACCAGGGCAGTCAAGATAAATATAAGCAGATTAGCGTTAATGAAAAGACAAACTGCCCCTCCCCCCCTCCCCCAACCCCTTAGAGATGCACTAACCAGCGATGTCCCTCCTGTGCTCATTTGATCCAGGCAACACCTCCGGGAACCGCAGGACGGCCAATATAAAAAGCATCGGCTACTCCGACCTCTTCTGCCTCTCGAAGGAGGACCTGAAGGAAGTCCTCACCGTGTACCCCGACGCCAAAGCCATCCTGGAGGAGAAGGGGCGGGAGATCCTACTCAAGATGAAGAAGCTGGACGAGAAGCTGGCGGCCGACCTGGAGGCCAAGCAGCAGGAGATGGAGGAGAAGGTGCTGAGGCTGGAGGCCAACCTGGAGTCCATGCAGACCAAGCTGGCCCGGCTCCTGGCCGAGCTGGAGTCCAGCGCTGGGAAGATCCTCCAACGCATTAAACGCATGGAGTGGGAGATCAGCCTGTGGGAGGAGGAGCCGACGGAGGACAAACCCGCTGACGAAGAGTGACCCAATGATGGAAGACACTAGAAACCCAGGTGGTGGGCCTCCATCCCTGTGGAAGACTAACCTGGGGGGGTGAGGGAGTAATATGACCGCTCTACAAGACTTCCAAGGAGCCACTGGATAGGAACTACTAAATCCAGGAGATTCTGATATCAATAGGAAGTTAGCAAGTCAACTTAATGATTCGAAGGGTCCATTAGTAAAAAAAAAAAAAATTCAAAAATTTTTCCCTGTAATGTGTTTAATATGTTTATTTTCTATAATCCTCGGCTCCATCTAGTGGCCCTAATGGGGAATTTTCCTGAAAAAAATGCAATCGGGACAATACCACATCGTGCCACTAGATGGAGCTGATGAGAAGAGGCATTTTTAGACACATTATGGAGATTATTTGCTTGCGTGAATAAGGCCTTCGCGCAAGAATTTTTTTTTTTTTTTAATTATAAATAGACCTCTTCATCTTAAAGGGGTTGTAAAGGTTTGTTTTTTTATTTTCTAAATAGGTTCCTTTAAGCTAGTGCATTGTTGGTTCACTTACCTTTTCCTTCGATTTCCCTTCTAAATGTTTTTTTTTTTTCTTTGTCTGAATTTCTCACTTCCTGTTTCTCCTCAGTAAACTTCACACCATCATCTGAGCGGTGTTTAGTCAGCCAGAACAGCTTACTGAGGGAGGAACAGGAAGTGAGAAATTCAGACAAAGAAAAAAATAAATTTAGAAGGGAAATCGAAGGAAAAGGTAAGTGAACCAACAATGCACTAACTTAAAGGAACCTATTTAGAAAATAAAAAAACAAACCTTTACAACCCCTTTAATTTTTACACAACCCAGTACACCCTTGTCATTTAATTGACACATTAATTGACACGTAATTTAATTGTCAGATAGGTCTTGGTGGGTCTGCTCCCACAGGTAAAACAATTTTTACAAAAGAGGAGTCAAAACAAGACACCACATCCCCCAATTAAACTGAAAAAAAGAAAAGGACCGGAGGCCACATACCTCTGGACTTTAAAAGGTGTCTATGTCAAAGGAATAGTAGTACCAAAGTGGTATAGTAAAAACACAAATATCATTTTTATTTTACAAAAAAAAAAAAAGTATATACATAAATGAATATAGAGAAATTACACTGTACATAAAAACAATAACTGTAAAAAAAAAAAAAAAATAGTCAATAATTCACTGCAGATTATACATAGTTGCTACCACTTTCTCAACATGTTTCGCTCGGCGGAGCTTCTTCAGGAGAGATAATGTCTGTGGAGGCTATTAAACGATGAAAAAGATATATGTAATATATAATATTAACAGGTCACAGGACTATAGAATGGACAGGACCCTGTCTGTGAGAGGAAGCCAGAGGAATACGGTGGGGACGGCTCACATACCGCAGTGCTGTACAGAGAACACTGAGCAAGGCAGAGGAACTTACACTCTAATGTCACATACTATCATTATTATTATACTATTTTTTTTTAATAGCTCTGACATATACCGCAGTGCTGTACAGAGATCACTGAGCCGTTCACATCAGACTCCGTACCAGAGGAGCTTACACTCTAATATCCGCTCCCCCACAGTCACATCAGTCTCTGTACAGAGGAGCTTACACTCTAATGTCCCCTCCCCCCACAGTCACATCAGTCTCTGTACAGAGGAGCTTACACTCTAATGTCCCCTCCCCCACAGTCACATCAGTCTCTGTACAGAGGAGCTTACACTCTAATGTCCCCTCCCCCCACAGTCACATCAGTCTCTGTACAGAGGAGCTTACACTCTAATGTCCCCTCCCCCACAGACACATCAGTCTCTGTACCAGAGGAGCTTACACTCTAATGTCCCCCCCCCCCCCACAGTCACATCAGTCTCTGTACCAGAGGAGCTTACACACTAATGTCCCCTCCCCCACAGTCACATCAGACTCTGTACAGAGGAGCTTACACTCTAATATCCCCTCCCCCACAGACACATCAGACTCTGTACAGAGGAGCTTACACACTAATGTCCCCTCCCCCCACAGACACATCAGACTCTGTACAGAGGAGCTTACACTCTAATATCCCCTCCCCCACAGACACATCAGACTCTGTACAGAGGAGCTTACACTCTAATGTCCCCTCCCCCCACAGTCACATCAGTCTCTGTACAGAGGAGCTTACACTCTAATGTCCCCTCCCCCACAGTCACATCAGACTCTGTACCAGAGGAGCTTACACTCTAATGTCCCCTCCCCCACAGTCACATCAGTCTCTGTACCAGAGGAGCTTACACTCTAATGTCCCCTCCCCCACAGTCACATCAGTCTCTGTACCAGAGGAGCTTACACTCTAATGTCCCCTCCCCCCACAGACACATCAGTCTCTGTACAGAGGAGCTTACACTCTAATATCCCCTCCCCCACAGTCACACACTATTATTATTATTATACATTTATATAGCTCTGACATATACCGCAGTGCTGTACAGATAACACTGAGCCAGTCATATCAGTCTCTGTACCAGAGGAGCTTACACTCTAATATCCGCCCCCCCCCAGTCACATCAGTCTCTGTACCAGAGGAGCTTACACTCTAATGTCCCCCCCCCCCCCCCACAGTCACATCAGTCTCTGTACAGAGGAGCTTACACTCTAATGTCTCCTCCCCCCACAGTCACATCAGTCTCTGTACAGAGGAGCTTACACTCTAATGTCCCCTCCCCCCACAGTCACATCAGTCTCTGTACAGAGGAGCTTACACTCTAATGTCCCCTCCCCCCACAGTCACATCAGTCTCTGTACCAGAGGAGCTTACACACTAATGTCCCCTCCCCCACAGTCACATCAGACTCTGTACAGAGGAGCTTACACTCTAATATCCCCTCCCCCACAGACACATCAGACTCTGTACAGAGGAGCTTACACTCTAATATCCCCTCCCCCACAGACACATCAGACTCTGTACAGAGGAGCTTACACTCTAATATCCCCTCCCCCACAGACACATCAGACTCTGTACAGAGGAGCTTACACTCTAATATCCCCTCCCCCACAGACACATCAGACTCTGTACAGAGGAGCTTACACTCTAATGTCCCCTCCCCCCAGAGTCACATCAGTCTCTGTACAGAGGAGCTTACACTCTAATGTCCCCTCCCCCACAGTCACATCAGACTCTGTACCAGAGGAGCTTACACTCTAATGTCCCCTCCCCCACAGTCACATCAGACTCTCTACCAGAGGAGCTTACACTCTAATGTCCCCTCCCCCACAGACACATCAGTCTCTGTACAGAGGAGCTTACACTCTAATGTCCCCTCCCCCACAGTCACATCAGACTCTGTACAAGAGGAGCTTACACTCTAATGTCCCCTCCCCCCACAGTCACATCAGTCTCTGTACAGAGGAGCTTACACTCTAATGTCCCCTCCCCCACAGTCACATCAGTCTCTGTACCAGAGGAGCTTACACTCTAATGTCCCCTCCCCCACAGTCACATCAGTCTCTGTACCAGAGGAGCTTACACTCTAATGTCCCCTCCCCCACAGTCACATCAGTCTCTGTACAGAGGAGCTTACACTCTAATGTCCCCTCCCCCCACAGTCACATCAGTCTCTGTACCAGAGGAGCTTACACTCTAATGTCCCCTCCCCCCACAGACACATCAGTCTCTGTACAGAGGAGCTTACACTCTAATATCCCCTCCCCCACAGTCACACACTATTATTATTATTATACATTTATATAGCTCTGACATATACCGCAGTGCTGTACAGATAACACTGAGCCAGTCATATCAGTCTCTGTACCAGAGGAGCTTACACTCTAATATCCGCCCCCCCCCAGTCACATCAGTCTCTGTACCAGAGGAGCTTACACTCTAATGTCCCCCCCCCCCCCCCCACAGTCACATCAGTCTCTGTACAGAGGAGCTTACACTCTAATGTCTCCTCCCCCCACAGTCACATCAGTCTCTGTACAGAGGAGCTTACACTCTAATGTCCCCTCC
Organism: Lithobates pipiens; assembly: GCF_037356315.1. NCBI lineage: Eukaryota > Metazoa > Chordata > Amphibia > Anura > Ranidae > Lithobates > Lithobates pipiens. The sequence continues at coordinate 1,758,574 of NW_027507917.1, forward strand.
CCCCACAGTCACATCAGTCTCTGTACAGAGGAGCTTACACTCTAATGTCCCCTCCCCCCACAGTCACATCAGTCTCTGTACCAGAGGAGCTTACACACTAATGTCCCCTCCCCCACAGTCACATCAGACTCTGTACAGAGGAGCTTACACTCTAATATCCCCTCCCCCACAGACACATCAGACTCTGTACAGAGGAGCTTACACTCTAATATCCCCTCCCCCACAGACACATCAGACTCTGTACAGAGGAGCTTACACTCTAATATCCCCTCCCCCACAGACACATCAGACTCTGTACAGAGGAGCTTACACTCTAATATCCCCTCCCCCACAGACACATCAGACTCTGTACCAGAGGAGCTTACACTCTAATGTCCCCTCCCCCACAGTCACATCAGACTCTCTACCAGAGGAGCTTACACTCTAATGTCCCCTCCCCCACAGACACATCAGTCTCTGTACAGAGGAGCTTACACTCTAATGTCCCCTCCCCCCAGAGTCACATCAGTCTCTGTACAGAGGAGCTTACACTCTAATGTCCCCTCCCCCACAGTCACATCAGACTCTGTACCAGAGGAGCTTACACTCTAATGTCCCCTCCCCCACAGTCACATCAGACTCTCTACCAGAGGAGCTTACACTCTAATGTCCCCTCCCCCACAGACACATCAGTCTCTGTACAGAGGAGCTTACACTCTAATGTCCCCTCCCCCACAGTCACATCAGACTCTGTACAAGAGGAGCTTACACTCTAATGTCCCCTCCCCCCACAGTCACATCAGTCTCTGTACAGAGGAGCTTACACTCTAATGTCCCCTCCCCCACAGTCACATCAGTCTCTGTACCAGAGGAGCTTACACTCTAATGTCCCCTCCCCCACAGTCACATCAGTCTCTGTACCAGAGGAGCTTACACTCTAATGTCCCCTCCCCCACAGTCACATCAGTCTCTGTACAGAGGAGCTTACACTCTAATGTCCCCTCCCCCCACAGTCACATCAGTCTCTGTACCAGAGGAGCTTACACTCTAATGTCCCCTCCCCCCACAGTCACATCAGTCTCTGTACCAGAGGAGCTTACACTCTAATCTCCCCTCCCCCACAGACACATCAGTCTCTGTACAGAGGACCTTACACTCTAATATCCCCTCCCCCACAGTCGCACACTATTATTATTATTATACATTTATATAGCTCTGACATATACCGCAGTGCTGTACAGATAACACTGAGCCAGTCATATCAGTCTCTGTACCAGAGGAGCTTACACTCTAATATCCGCCCCCCCCCCCAGTCACATCAGTCTCTGTACCAGAGGAGCTTACACTCTAATCTCCCCTCCCCCAACAATCACACACTGTTATCATCATCATTATTATTATTATTATTATTATTATTATTATTATTATTATACATTTATATAGCTCTAACATATTCTATAGTGCTGTACAGATGGATGATCACCAGGTATAGTGTATATATCGTGTTTTTTTTGTTATACATTTTGTACAATATGTATTTATTGCCCAGCAGGCGTATATATATATATAAAGATATGTACAGTATATATATTATTAATAAGTAAATATATGTTATATAGTATAATATAGTCTGCTTGGTTATACTGACATTGATGTAGCAGTACCCAAAAGCAAACTCCATCTTCCTGGCCACGATTTGTGCCCCTCCCATTTATAGGGTCACAGTCTGCCCCCCCCCATTTATAGCGTCACAGTCTGCCCCCCATTTATAGGGTCACAGCCTGCCCCCCATTTATAAGGTCACACCCGCCCCCCATTTATAGGGTCACAGTCTGCCCCCTCATTTATAGGGTCACAGCCTGCCCCCCATTTATAAGGTCACAGCTGCCCCCCATTTATAGCGTCACAGCCTGCCCCCCTCATTTATAGGGTCACAGCCTGCCCCCCATTTATAAGGTCACAGCCGCCCCCCATTTATAGGGTCACAGTCTGCCCCCCCATTTATAGGGTCACAGTCTGCCCCCTCATTTATAGGGTCACAGCCTGCCCCCCATTTATAAGGTCACAGCCGCCCCCCATTTATAGGGTCACAGTCTGCCCCCTCATTTATAGGGTCACAGTCTGCCCCCCATTTATAGGGTCACAGTCTGCCCCCCATTTATAGGGTCACAGCCTGCCCCCCTCATTTATAGGGTCACAGTCTGCCCCTCATTTATAGGGTCACAGTCTGCCCCCTCATTTATAGGGTCACAGCCTGCCCCCCTCATTTATAGGGTCACAGTCTGCCCCTCATTTATAGGGTCACAGCCTGCCCCCCCCATTTATAGGGTCACAGCCTGCCACCCTCATTTATAGGGTCACAGTCTGCCCCTCATTTATAGGGTCACAGTCTGCCCCCCCATTTATAGGGTCACAGCCTGCCCCCCTCATTTATAGGGTCACAGTCTGCCCCCTCATTTATAGGGTCACAGTCTGCCCCCTCATTTATAGGGTCACAGTCAGCCCCCTCATTTATAGTGTCACAGCCTGCCCCCCTCATTTATAGGGTCACAGCCTGCCCCCCATTTATAAGGTCACAGCCGCCCCCCATTTATAGGGTCACAGTCTGCCCCCCCATTTATAGGGTCACAGTCTGCCCCCTCATTTATAGGGTCACAGCCTGCCCCCCTCATTTATAGGGTCACTGCCTGCCCCCCATTTATAAGGTCACAGCCGCCCCCCATTTATAGGGTCACAGTCTGCCCCCCATTTATAGGGTCACAGTCTGCCCCCCATTTATAGGGTCACAGTCTGCCCCCTCATTTAAAGGGTCACAGTCTGCCCCCCATTTATAGGTACACAGTCTGCCCCCCTCATTTATAGGGTCACAGTCTGCCCCTCATTTATAGGGTCACAGCCTGCCCCCCCATTTATAGGGTCACAGCCTGCCCCCCTCATTTATAGGGTCACAGTCTGCCCCTCATTTATAGGGTCACAGCCTGCCCCCCCATTTATAGGGTCACAGTCTGCCCCCCATTTATAGGGCCACAGTCTGCCCCCCATTTATAGGGCCACAGTCTGCCCCCCATTTATAGGGTCACAGTCTGCTCCCCCCATTTATAGGGTCACAGTCTGCCCCCCCATTTATAGGGTCACAGCCTGCCTCCTCCCATTTATAGGGTCACAGTCTGCCCCCCCCCATTTATAGGGTCACAGCCTGCCTCCTCACATTTATAGGGTCACAGTCTGCCCCCCCCATTTATAGGATCACAGTCTGCCCCTCATTTATAGGGTCACAGCCTGCCCCCCCATTTATAGGGTCACAGCCTGCCCCCCTCATTTATAGGGTCACAGTCTGCCCCTCATTTATAGGGTCACAGCCTGCCCCCCCATTTATAGGGTCACACTCTGCCCCCCATTTATAAGGTCACAGCCGCCCCCCATTTATAGGGTCACAGTCTGCCCCCCCATTTATAGGGTCACAGTCTGCCCCCCATTTATAGGGTCACAGTCTGCCCCCTCATTTATAGGGTCACAGCCTGCCCCCCTCATTTATAGGGTCACAGCCTGCCCCCCATTTATAAGGTCACAGCTGCCCCCCATTTATAGGGTCACAGTCTGCCCCCCCATTTATAGGGTCACAGCCTGCCCCCCTCATTTATAGGGTCACACACTGCCCCTCATTTATAGGGTCACAGCCTGCCCCCCCATTTATAGGGTCACAGCCTGCCTCCTCCCATTTATAGGGTCACAGCCTGCCTCCTCCCATTTATAGGGTCACAGCCTGCCCCCCATTTATAAGGTCACAGCCGCCCCCCATTTATAGGGTCACAGTCTGCCCCCCCATTTATAGGGCCACAGTCTGCCCCCCATTTATAGGGCCACAGTCTGCCCCCCATTTATAGGGTCACAGTCTGCTCCCCCCATTTATAGGGTCACAGTCTGCCCCCCCCCCATTTATAGGGTCACAGCCTGCCTCCTCCCATTTATAGGGTCATAGTCTGCCCCCCCATTTATAGGGTCACAGTCTGCCCCCCCCATTTATAGGGCCACAGTCTGCCCCCCCATTTATAGGGTCACAGTCTGCCCCCCCATTTATAGGGTCACAGTCTACCCCCATTTATAGGGTCACAGCCTGCCCCCCTCATTTATAGGGTCACAGCCTGCCCCCCCATTTATAGGGTCACAGCCTGCCCCCCCATTTATAGGGTCACAGCCTGCCCCCCATTTATAAGGTCACAGTCTGCCCCCCCATTTATAGGGTCACAGTCTGCCCCCCATTTATAGGGTCACAGTCTGCTCCCCCCATTTATAGGGTCACAGTCTGCTCCCCCCATTTATAGGGCCACAGTCTGCCCCCCCATTTATAGGGTCACAGTCTGCCCCCCCATTTATAGGGTCACAGTCTACCCCCATTTATAGGGTCACAGCCTGCCCCCCTCATTTATAGGGTCACAGCCTGCCCCCCCATTTATAGGGTCACAGCCTGCCCCCCCCATTTATAGGGTCACAGCCTGCCCCCCATTTATAAGGTCACAGTCTGCCCCCCCCATTTATAGGGTCACAGTCTGCCCCCCATTTATAGGGCCACAGTCTGCCCCCCATTTATAGGGTCACAGTCTGCTCCCCCCATTAATAGGGTCACAGTCTGCCCCCCCCATTTATAGGGTCACAGCCTGCCTCCTCCCATTTATAGGGTCACAGTCTACCCCCCCATTTATAGGGTCACAGCCTGCCTCCTCCCATTTATAGGGTCACAGTCTGCCCCCCCCCCATTTATAGGGCCACAGTCTGCCCCCATTTATAGGGTCACAGCCTGCCCCCCTCATTTATAGGGTCACAGTCTGCCCCCAATGTATAGGGTCACAGCCTGCCCCCCATTTATAAGGTCACAGCCACCCCCCATTTATAGGGTCACAGTCTGCCCCCCATTTATAGGGTCACAGTCTACCCCCATTTATAGGGTCACAGCCTGCCCCCCCCATTTATAGGGTCACAGTCTGCCCCCCATTTATAGGGTCACAGTCTGCCCCCCCATTTATAGGATCACAGTCTGCCCCCCCCCCATTCTCCCCATTTCCCAACCAGCTCCTATCCTATTTAAATGCTTTGTGTCCTCTCCTCCTCCGGGACTCGTGCTCCTCCATTGGAGCTCCATTCCAAGTCCAACGACCTCACCACATATCCTCTAGCCCCGAAGCTGAAGGTCCGAAATGTAATACAGACCTGAGCCGGAAGAAAAATCTGCAGGACACTGAGCGTTACACCCGTCATCCTCCAATCACAATTTTTTTTCAATGCTTTCCAGACACCAATATATATATATATAAAAAAAAAAATGATAATAAAGGTAAATCTTTGCTTTTTGTGCTATTATTGCATTTATTTATTACAAAAGGAGGAATTCTTTATTAAATCCCATCTGATCCCTCCTGTATTGATTTGTATTGTAACTGTAATGTCTGCCCCCATGTTGTAAAGCGCTGTGCAAACTGTTGGCGCTATATAAATCCTGTATAATAATAATAATAATAATACTACAGGCTTAAGGTCCTTGTGCAGTTCTTGCTTTCTGCCACTAGATGTCCTCAGTTTTACAGGCTGGTTGACGTCCTGCAGACATAATGTGAGTGCTGGATGTCGGGATGTCCAAGCAGAGCACCTCCCCCCCCCCCCCCCCCAAAAAAAAACAAGCACAGACCCCAATTTAATTTTTAGTTCCATGTGCAACTACTGACTCCCTTATTGTTAATAAGAAAATTAAGAAATGCTGAAGCAGCAGCATTTCACCAGAGCCAGCTAGCTGTGTGCTGGGTGACCCATCACTTTAATGCCCCCCCTCTACGCGTTACGTCCTTGTGCCAACATGACGTACTTCTTCATGCAGCTACTGACTCCTTATTTTTTATTTATTTTTTCTTAAAAAGAAAATCTGCAAATGCTGCCAGTTAATTGAAGCAGCAGTTTTTCATCCGAGCCAGCTAGCTGTGTGCTGGGTGACCAGTCGGTTTAATGCCCCCCTCTACGCGTTACGTCCTTGTGCCAAGATGACGTACTTCTTCATGCAGCTACTGACTCCTTATTTTTTTATTTTTTTTTTTATTTTAAGGGACGATCCCGGGCAATCCGGGACATGTGGGCACCCTAATTGCGGGTGGCCGGCGGACATTGCGGTCGCTGGCCACGCGCTAGGGTTGCCACCTTTTCCTCAAACCAAACCTGAACACTTTAGCAACCTTTGGGTGCTCCAAGGAGAGTGGTAATGCGTGCACATAGGGTGCCGGAGCAGACCGCGGGTGTGGCCACACTGCCCTTGTTGACATCACCACCCTGCCCCCCCCCCCCCCACAGATGGCAAACCTGCCCCAAGATAGCCGCCTGCAGCTCCCAGAAGAAAACAGATTTGAGTGTGACTATCTTGGTTACTCAGGGAGCCCCAGCCTGGCCTGAATAATGTAGCCGGGTTTTAGTCCGCCTGAAACCCGGACGCATGATGTCAAAACCTGGACTGTCCGGGTGAATCCCGGACAGGTGGAAACCTTACCACCCGCATCGGGTCCCCCGCTGTGCAGCGGGCGCGCGCACCTGCTATGACTCTTAAAGGAGCCGACCTACACCTACGACGATTTGCAGGAACGAGCCGACCTGCCACAGTATAATGATGGCGGCTGGTCGGCAAGTGGTTAACCACTTCCGGACCGCTCCCACCGTCGTTATACGTCGGTACTTTGAAGGAGGAGTATCGTTGTTATCGCAGCAGCTAGCTGCTATAACCCCGGTATCCTCTTCTTCAGGGAGGGGTCCTGTTTAAGATAAAAGTGGTCTCTGTGGCGGATTCGCCGCAAGATCACTTTTATGGGAGGCCTGAGAGGGCCCCCACCTCCTCCCCCTCTTCCCGGAGCCGTCTGCGTCTGTCACCTGCCTGGGTATGGAGACGAGTGAGGGGAAGATGGCCCCCCACCCTTCTCCATATCACCGCAGGGCGGAAGCGACGTCAAAACCTCACTTCCGCCCATAGCTCTTAAAGGGTCATTTAAAAAAAATATATATATATTTTAAATGACAATTTTTTTTTATTGCATTTTAGTGCAATTGGCTCTGAATGTGCAGTGCGCACTCCATGCCAACCATAGGCTGCAGAATGGGGGGCACAGAATGGGCGCAGGGCACTCATTAGCAGCAGGGAAGGGGTTGCAATTCTGCATCCTTGCCCTGGGTGCCCCGGTACTGCCTACACCTCAGGAATCGCATGCACGCTCCATCGCACCGGCGTGGTGTGAATGGAGCCCTAAAAGAAGGAGGTACGAGATTTCCCAGGGAAGAAGGTCTGTTCAGCACCCCTCCCCCCCGGGGGGCAGTTAATCATATACAGGGTGATTGTTTGCAGTAGCTCATATCAACCAATAAGATCTCACCTTTAATCTGCCAGGAGCTCAGCTTTAAAGTGGTTGTAAACACATTTAAATAATAATAAAAAAAAAATAACCTACCTAACCTAACCTACACCTGCAAGACAAAGGCATAATGAAAATATAACAAAGAAGATATTTTTCTGTTTTTCTAAGGCAGGGGTCTCCAAACTTTTCAAGTAAAAGGGCCAGATTATTTTCCTTCAGACTTGAGGAGGGCCAGATTGTGGTCATCAGGGGTAGAAAATGTCACAGGCCAGGCATGGGGGAGAATAAATATGACCTCAGGGTTGGTGGTCAATAGGAGTAGGCAGTGGCGTCGCTAGGAGGTGGCTTCTGGGGCCCATAGCCCCAAGTCTCTTACAGAGTGCAGTGGTCAGGGCCAGACTGGCCTACCGGGATACATGTCAACTGCGCATGCGCCACCGCTGCTCAGAAAAGCCTGTATACGCTTGGCCCTTTTTGGGTAGGTAGGTGCAGTGACGTAATGGCGCCATTTTTAAATGTAAAGCAGCAATGTCACCTATGTGTAGTCTCGGAGGTGGCGTCATGGCCGGAGAAGAGCCCTCTGCAGCTTCTGACTACCTCCTGTTATTCTCCTGCACCATGTCCGCAGCCTCTGACCATCTCCTTGTGCATCATGTGCGCAGCCTCTGACCATCTCCTCCTGCACCATGTCCGCAGCCTCTGACCATCTCCTCCTGCACCATGTCCGCAGCCTCTGACCATCTCCTCCTGCACCATGTCCGCAGCCTCTGACCATCTCCTCCTGCACCATGTCCACAGCCTCTGACATGTCCTCTTGCGCCATGTCTGCAGCCTCTGACCATCTCCTCCTGCACCATGTCCGCAGCCTCTGACATGTCCTCTTGCGCCATGTCTGCAGCCTCTGACCATCTCCTCGTGCACCATGTCCGCAGCCTCTGACCATCTCCTCCTGCACCATGTCTGCAGCCTCTGACATCTCCTCCTGCACCATGTCTGCAGCCTCTGAGCATCTCCTCCTGCACCATGTAGGTAGCCTCTGATATGTCCTCCTGCACCATGTCCGCAGCCTCTGACCATCTCCTCCTGCACCATGTCTGCAGCCTCTGAGCATCTCCTCCTGCACCATGTCTGCAGCCTCTGAGCATCTCCTCCTGCACCATGTAGGTAGCCTTTGATATGTCCTCCTGCACCATGTCCGCAGCCTCTGACCATCTCCTCCTGCACCATGTCCGCAGCCTCTGAGCATCTCCTCCTGCACCATGTCTGCAGCCTCTGAGCATCTCCTCCTGCACCATGTAGGTAGCCTTTGATATGTCCTCCTGCACCATGTCCACAGCCTCTGACCATCTCCTCCTGCACCATGTCCGCAGCCTCTGAGCATCTCCTCCTGCATCATGTCCACAGCCTCTGACCATCTCCTCCTGCACCATGTCCGCAGCCTCTGACCATCTCCTCCTGCACCATGTCCGCAGCCTCTGAGCATCTCCTCCTGCATCATGTCCGCAGCCTCTGACCATCTCCTCCTGCATCATGTCCGCAGCCTCTCACATCTCCTCCTCAAGATTTGGGATGACGCCCTCGAAGCAGCAGATGACGGAGAGCCGTGTCTCCTCGTACTGCTAGACCTAAGTGCAGCGTTTGATACAGTAGATCACAATACTCTACTCGTCCGCCTCACAGAAGTAGCCGGAGTCCAAGACATAGATCTCCAATGGTTCGCGTCCTTCCTAGGAAATCGGTCACAGACAATAAAACTAGGAAAATTCCTCTCCGAAACTCGGGCAGTCACCTGCGGAGTCCCTCAAGGCTCTCCGTTGTCACCCGTTCTCTTCAACATTTACATTCGCCCACTCCTTCAAATCATCAGATGCTCAGATCTCTGCTTCCACTCTTACGCTGACGACACGCAACTTTATTTCCGGATCAATGGAAAAAAAGATCACCAACAACAACTTGAAAACTGCCTCAAATCAATAGAGGACTGGATGACCACCAACTCCCTCCAGCTGAACCAATCAAAGACAGAGCTTCTTATCTTACACCCAAATCATAAGCCCGCAACCAAAACCTCCTGGTCTCCACCAACCGTCTTTGGGCAGACTATCTCCCCAAAGACCAAAGCGAAGAGTCTCGGGGTTATTTTAGACGCACAAATGTCAATGGATGCGCAAATAGGATCTGTAGTCAGTGGATCTCACCATCTGCTGCGCATGCTTCGCAGACTCATCCCTTTTATCCCAAAGAATGACAAAGCAGTGGTAGTTGGACCAATCATTAATTCACGACTGGACTACGCAAACTCGCTTTACATAGGATTACCACAATATCAACTTGCGCGATTACAACTGATCCAAAACACGGCGGCAAGGCTGATAACAGGAAAAAAACCCTGGGAATCCATCTCTCCTTCACTGAGGAGCTTACATTGGCTAACCGTAAAAAATCGTATCACGTTCAAGACCCTTTGCCTCACCCACAAATGCGTGCATAGAGAAGCTCCGCAATACCTAATGGAGAAAATAAATCATTACACACCAAACCGCAGTCTTCCATCAGCCAACAAAAACCTCCTCCTCGTGCTCAAAGCCCGGTATAAATCCAAGGGGATCGGAGATTCGCTGTCCAAGGGCCTCGGCTATGGAATGCTCTACCAATCAACATCCGCCTGGAAGAAAATCACCTGGCTTTTAGGAAAAAACTCAAGACCTTCCTCTTTTAGCAGATGATCAAAGCTCGCCACAGCGCCTAGAGGCGATTCAGTTCGCATTGTGCGCTATATAAGTATTTCATTCATTCATTCATTCATTCATGCACCATGTCTGCAGCCTCTGACCATCTCCTCCTGCACCATGTCCGCAGCTTAATTCCGCCAGACTTTAAAAATTAATTTTCAGACCGGCCAGACATGGCATTTACCGCTGCCTGCCTGAGATAAGATGGCGAGATGTTGCGAAATGCTTCAAAGTTCTTTTGACACAAATCACGGCCGGGAGTTACATAGTTAGTCTGGTTGAAAAAAGACACAAGTCCATCTTGTTGTTTGTATTTCAATAAAGAAGCTGGTAACATACTGCAAGAGATGGTCAGAGACTGCAGACATAATACAGGAGATGGTCAGAGACTGCAGACATAATACAGGAGATGATCAGAGACTGCAGACATAGTACAGGAGATGATCAGAGACTGCAGGCATAGTACAGGAGATGATCAGAGACTGCAGGCATAGTACAGGAGATGATCAGAGACTGCAGACATAGTACAGGAGATGATCAGAGACTGCAGACATAATACAGGAGATGGTCAGAGACTGCAGACATAGTACAGGAGATGATCAGAGACTGCAGACATAATACAGGAGATGGTCAGAGACTGCAGACATAATACAGGAGATGATCAGAGACGGCAGACATAATACAGGAGATGGTCAGAGACTGCAGACATAGTACAGGAGATGGTCAGAGACTGCAGACATAATACAGGAGATGGTCAGAGACTGCAGACATAGTACAGGAGATGATCAGAGACTGCAGACATAATACAGGAGATGGTCAGAGACTGCAGACATAGTACAGGAGATGATCAGAGACTGCAGACATAATACAGGAGATGGTCAGAGACTGCAGACATAGAACAGGAGATGATCAGAGACTGCAGACATAGTACAGGAGATGATCAGAGACTGCAGGCATAGTACAGGAGATGATCAGAGACTGCAGGCATAGTACAGGAGATGATCAGAGACTGCAGGCATAGTACAGGAGATGATCAGAGACTGCAGACATAATACAGGAGATGGTCAGAGACTGCAGACATAGTACAGGAGATGATCAGAGACTGCAGACATTATACAGGAGATGGTCAGAGACTGCAGACATAATACAGGAGATGATCAGAGACTGCAGACATAATACAGGAGATGGTCAGAGACTGCAGACATAGTACAGGAGATGGTCAGAGACTGCAGACATAGTACAGGAGATGATCAGAGACTGCAGACATAGTACAGGAGATGATCAGAGACTGCAGACATGGTACAGGAGATGGTCAGAGACTGCAGACATAGTACAGGAGATGATCAGAGACTGCAGGCATACTATATTATAATGACAGCTGTGAATATAAAAAGATTAATCTTCTGAAATGGGAATGAAGTGGACCTTCACTATGGGGTAGATCTGCAGACTCTGGACTCCATGGACTGGTAGGAATGTTTATGTTTTTTATACAAAAACAAGCATTAAACTTTCACACCAACATGTGTGTGATTATGTGCTCGTGTGCCCGTCCTCCTTCCCCTTTCTGGAGCCCTGCAGATGGTTCCTTATCTTCTTCCCCCCACATTGTCATCTCTCTTCCCTTTTTCTGCACAGACACTTCCTCCTCCTCTGTTCCCACTACTGCGAGTTGTTGTTGTGCGACTTGACACATGAGAATTCATGTATTTCAGTGATCTCCGTTCTAATTGGTGCCACTCCAAAAGAGGTTTTTGTGCTACTTTGTTCTGATGTCGGTGCGGCTGGTTGTCCCGTGATTCTCACCAGCCGCATGCCATCGCATCAAAAATCGCATTGAAAAGCCGCACTGTCAATCGCGCAACTTTGGGGGCCGCAATAGTGGAAACCTCACAATCTACACCGTGAAATCTCCCCCTCCCCCACTCTCTGACAGACGGACGGTACAAATCACAGGGGAGACCCTATGACTTCAAGATAGATCCCCCTAAATAATAAAACATCCTCCCAGAGCCACATCCGATCCTAACAATGGATTCATCCTCCAATATTACTATACTGAGGGTCCCGATCATTACATCTAATAGGGAACAGGAGGTATGAGGGTCCCGATCATTACATCTAATAGAGAACAGGAGGTATGAGGGTCCCGATCATTACATATAATAGAGAACAGGAGGTATGAGGGTCCCGATCATTACATCTAATAGGGAACAGGAGGAATGAGGGTCCCGATCATTACATATAATAGAGAACAGGAGGTATGAGGGTCCCGATCATTACATCTAATAGAGAACAGGAGGTATGAGGGTCCCGATCATTACATATAATAGAGAACAGGAGGTATGAGGGTCCCGATCATTACATATAATAGAGAACAGGAGGTATGAGGGTCCCGATCATTACATATAATAGAGAACAGGAGGTATGAGGGTCCCGATCATTACATCTAATAGAGAACAGGAGGTATGAGGGTCCTGATCATTACATCTAATAGAGAACAGGAGGTATGAGGGTCCTGATCATTACATCTAATAGGGAACAGGAGGTATGAGGGTCCTGATCATTACATCTAATAGAGAACAGGAGGTATGAGGGTCCTGATCATTACATCTAATAGGGAACAGGAGGTATGAGGGTCCCGATCATTACATCTAATAGAGAACAGGAGGTATGAGGGTCCCGATCATTACATCTAATAGAGAACAGGAGGTATGAGGGTCCCGATCATTACATCTAATAGAGAACAGGAGGTATGAGGGTCCTGATCATTACATCTAATAGAGAACAGGAGGTATGAGGGTCCCGATCATTACATATAATAGAGAACAGGAGGTATGAGGGTCCTGATCATTACATCTAATAGGGAACAGGAGGTATGAGGGTCCCGATCATTACATCTAATAGAGAACAGGAGGTATGAGGGTCCTGATCATTACATCTAATAGGGAACAGGAGGTATGAGGGTCCTGATCATTACATCTAATAGAGAACAGGAGGTATGAGGGTCCCGATCATTACATCTAATAGAGAACAGGAGGTATGAGGGTCCTGATCATTACATCTAATAGGGAACAGGAGGTATGAGGGTCCTGATCATTACATCTAATAGAGAACAGGAGGTATGAGGGTCCTGATCATTACATCTAATAGAGAACAGGAGGTATGAGGGTCCCGATCATTACATCTAATAGAGAACAGGAGGTATGAGGGTCCTGATCATTACATCTAATAGGGAACAGGAGGTATGAGGGTCCCGATCATTACATCTAATAGAGAACAGGAGGTATGAGGGTCCCGATCATTACATCTAATAGAGAACAGGAGGTATGAGGGTCCCGATCATTACATCTAATAGAGAACAGGAGGTATGAGGGTCCCGATCATTACATATAATAGAGAACAGGAGGTATGAGGGTCCTGATCATTACATCTAATAGAGAACAGGAGGTATGAGGGTCCCGATCATTACATCTAATAGGGAACAGGAGGAATGAGGGTCCTGATCATTACATCTAATAGAGAACAGGAGGTATGAGGGTCCTGATCATCACATCTAATAGGGAACAGGAGGTATGAGGGTCCTGATCATTACATCTAATAGAGAACAGGAGGTATGAGGGTCCTGATCATTACATCTAATAGAGAACAGGAGGTATGAGGGTCCTGATCATCACATCTAATAGAGAACAGGAGGTATGAGGGTCCCGATCATTACATATAATAGAGAACAGGAGGTATGAGGGTCCTGATCATTACATCTAATAGAGAACAGGAGGTATGAGGGTCCCGATCATTACATCTAATAGGGAACAGGAGGAATGAGGGTCCCGATCATTACATCTAATAGAGAACAGGAGGTATGAGGGTCCTGATCATTACATCTAATAGGGAACAGGAGGTATGAGGGTCCCGATCATTACATCTAATAGAGAACAGGAGGTATGAGGGTCCCGATCATTACATCTAATAGAGAACAGGAGGTATGAGGGTCCCGATCATTACATCTAATAGAGAACAGGAGGTATGAGGGTCCTGATCATTACATCTAATAGGGAACAGGAGGTATGAGGGTCCTGATCATTACATCTAATAGAGAACAGGAGGTATGAGGGTCCTGATCATCACATCTAATAGAGAACAGGAGGTATGAGGGTCCCGATCATTACATATAATAGAGAACAGGAGGTATGAGGGTCCTGATCATTACATCTAATAGAGAACAGGAGGTATGAGGGTCCCGATCATTACATCTAATAGAGAACAGGAGGTATGAGGGTCCCGATCATTACATATAATAGAGAACAGGAGGTATGAGGGTCCCGATCATTACATATAATAGAGAACAGGAGGTATGAGGGTCCCGATCATTACATATAATAGAGAACAGGAGGTATGAGGGTCCTGATCATTACATCTAATAGGGAACAGGAGGTATGAGGGTCCCGATCATTACATCTAATAGAGAACAGGAGGTATGAGGGTCCTGATCATTACATCTAATAGGGAACAGGAGGTATGAGGGTCCCGATCATTACATCTAATAGAGAACAGGAGGTATGAGGGTCCTGATCATTACATCTAATAGGGAACAGGAGGTATGAGGGTCCTGATCATTACATCTAATAGAGAACAGGAGGTATGAGGGTCCTGATCATCACATCTAATAGAGAACAGGAGGTATGAGGGTCCCGATCATTACATATAATAGAGAACAGGAGGTATGAGGGTCCTGATCATTACATCTAATAGAGAACAGGAGGTATGAGGGTCCCGATCATTACATCTAATAGAGAACAGGAGGTATGAGGGTCCCGATCATTACATATAATAGAGAACAGGAGGTATGAGGGTCCCGATCATTACATATAATAGAGAACAGGAGGTATGAGGGTCCCGATCATTACATATAATAGAGAACAGGAGGTATGAGGGTCCCGATCATTACATATAATAGAGAACAGGAGGTATGAGGGTCCCGATCATTACATCTAATAGAGAACAGGAGGTATGAGGGTCCTGATCATTACATCTAATAGAGAACAGGAGGTATGAGGGTCCCGATCATTACATATAATAGAGAACAGGAGGTATGAGGGTCCCGATCATTACATCTAATAGAGAACAGGAGGTATGAGGGTCCTGATCATTACATCTAATAGAGAACAGGAGGTATGAGGGTCCTGATCATTACATCTAATAAGGAACAGGAGGTATGAGGGTCCTGATCATTACATCTAATAGGGAACAGGAGGTATGAGGGTCCCGATCATTACATCTAATAGGGAACAGGAGGTATGAGGGTCCTGATCATTACATCTAATAGGGAACAGGAGGTATGAGGGTCCCGATCATTACATATAATAGAGAACAGGAGGTATGAGGGTCCTGATCATTACATCTAATAGAGAACAGGAGGTATGAGGGTCCCGATCATTACATCTAATAGGGAACAGGAGGTATGAGGGTCCCGATCATTACATATAATAGAGAACAGGAGGAATGAGGGTCCTGATCATTACATCTAATAGAGAACAGGAGGTATGAGGGTCCTGATCATTACATATAATAGAGAACAGGAGGTATGAGGGTCCTGATCATTACATCTAATAGAGAACAGGAGGTATGAGGGTCCTGATCATTACATCTAATAGGGAACAGGAGGAATGAGGGTCCCGATCATTACATATAATAGAGAACAGGAGGTATGAGGGTCCCGATCATTACATCTAATAGGGAACAGGAGGAATGAGGGTCCCGATCATTACATATAATAGAGAACAGGAGGTATGAGGGTCCCGATCATTACATATAATAGAGAACAGGAGGTATGAGGGTCCTGATCATTACATCTAATAGAGAACAGGAGGTATGAGGGTCCTGATCATTACATCTAATAGGGAACAGGAGGTATGAGGGTCCTGATCATTACATCTAATAGAGAACAGGAGGTATGAGGGTCCTGATCATTACATATAATAGAGAACAGGAGGTATGAGGGTCCTGATCATTACATCTAATAGGGAACAGGAGGTATGAGGGTCCTGATCATTACATCTAATAGAGAACAGGAGGTATGAGGGTCCCGATCATTACATATAATAGAGAACAGGAGGTATGAGGGTCCTGATCATTACATCTAATAGAGAACAGGAGGTATGAGGGTCCCGATCATTACATATAATAGAGAACAGGAGGTATGAGGGTCCCGATCATTACATCTAATAGAGAACAGGAGGTATGAGGGTCCCGATCATTACATCTAATAGGGAACAGGAGGTATGAGGGTCCCGATCATTACATCTAATAGAGAACAGGAGGTATGAGGGTCCCGATCATTACATCTAATAGGGAACAGGAGGTATGAGGGTCCCGATCATTACATCTAATAGAGAACAGGAGGTATGAGGGTCCTGATCATTACATCTAATAGAGAACAGGAGGTATGAGGGTCCCGATCATTACATCTAATAGAGAACAGGAGGTATGAGGGTCCCGATCATTACATCTAATAGGGAACAGGAGGTATGAGGGTCCCGATCATTACATCTAATAGAGAACAGGAGGTATGAGGGTCCTGATCATTACATCTAATAGAGAACAGGAGGTATGAGGGTCCTGATCATTACATCTAATAGAGAACAGGAGGTATGAGGGTCCTGATCATTACATCTAATAGAGAACAGGAGGTATGAGGGTCCCGATCATTACATCTAATAGAGAACAGGAGGTATGAGGGTCCCGATCATTACATCTAATAGAGAACAGGAGGTATGAGGGTCCTGATCATTACATCTAATAGAGAACAGGAGGTATGAGGGTCCCGATCATTACATCTAATAGAGAACAGGAGGTATGAGGGTCCCGATCATTACATCTAATAGGGAACAGGAGGTATGAGGGTCCCGATCATTACATCTAATAGAGAACAGGAGGTATGAGGGTCCTGATCATTACATCTAATAGAGAACAGGAGGTATGAGGGTCCTGATCATTACATCTAATAGAGAACAGGAGGTATGAGGGTCCCGATCAATACATCTAATAGAGAACAGGAGGTATGAGGGTCCTGATCATTACATCTAATAGAGAACAGGAGGTATGAGGGTCCCGATCATTACATCTAATAGAGAACAGGAGGTATGAGGGTCCTGATCATTACATATAATAGAGAACAGGAGGTATGAGGGTCCTGATCATTACATCTAATAGAGAACAGGAGGTATGAGGGTCCCGATCATTACATCTAATAGAGAACAGGAGGTATGAGGGTCCCGATCATTACATCTAATAGGGAACAGGAGGTATGAGGGTCCCGATCATTCCTATAATAGAGAACAGGAGGAATGAGGGTCCCGATCATTACATCTAATAGAGAACAGGAGGTATGAGGGTCCTGATCATTACATATAATAGAGAACAGGAGGTATGAGGGTCCCGATCATTACATCTAATAGGGAACAGGAGGAATGAGGGTCCCGATCATTACATATAATAGAGAACAGGAGGTATGAGGGTCCCGATCATTACATCTAATAGAGAACAGGAGGTACGAGGGTCCTGATCATTACATCTAATAGAGAACAGGAGGTATGAGGGTCCCGATCATTACATATAATAGGGAACAGGAGGTATGAGGGTCCTGATCATTACATATAATAGAGAACAGGAGGTATGAGGGTCCTGATCATTACATCTAATAGAGAACAGGAGGTATGAGGGTCCTGATCATTACATCTAATAGAGAACAGGAGGTATGAGGGTCCTGATCATTACATATAATAGAGAACAGGAGGTATGAGGGTCCCGATCATTACATCTAATAGGGAACAGGAGGTATGAGGGTCCCGATCATTACATCTAATAAGGAACAGGAGGTATGAGGGTCCCGATCATTACATCTAATAGAGAACAGGAGGTATGAGGGTCCCGATCATTACATCTAATAGAGAACAGGAGGTATGAGGGTCCCGATCATTACATATAATAGGGAACAGGAGGTATGAGGGTCCTGATCATTACATATAATAGAGAACAGGAGGTATGAGGGTCCTGATCATTACATCTAATAGAGAACAGGAGGTACGAGGGTCCTGATCATTACATCTAATAGAGAACAGGAGGTATGAGGGTCCCGATCATTACATCTAATAGGGAACAGGAGGTATGAGGGTCCCGATCATTACATATAATAGAGAACAGGAGGTATGAGGGTCCTGATCATTACATCTAATAGAGAACAGGAGGTATGAGGGTCCTGATCATTACATCTAATAGGGAACAGGAGGTATGAGGGTCCCGATCATTACATCTAATAGAGAACAGGAGGTATGAGGGTCCTGATCATTACATCTAATAGGGAACAGGAGGAATGAGGGTCCCGATCATTACATATAATAGAGAACAGGAGGTATGAGGGTCCCGATCATTACATCTAATAGAGAACAGGAGGTACGAGGGTCCTGATCATTACATCTAATAGAGAACAGGAGGTATGAGGGTCCCGATCATTACATATAATAGGGAACAGGAGGTATGAGGGTCCTGATCATTACATATAATAGAGAACAGGAGGTATGAGGGTCCTGATCATTACATCTAATAGAGAACAGGAGGTATGAGGGTCCTGATCATTACATCTAATAGAGAACAGGAGGTATGAGGGTCCTGATCATTACATATAATAGAGAACAGGAGGTATGAGGGTCCCGATCATTACATCTAATAGGGAACAGGAGGTATGAGGGTCCCGATCATTACATCTAATAAGGAACAGGAGGTATGAGGGTCCCGATCATTACATCTAATAGAGAACAGGAGGTATGAGGGTCCCGATCATTACATCTAATAGAGAACAGGAGGTATGAGGGTCCCGATCATTACATATAATAGGGAACAGGAGGTATGAGGGTCCTGATCATTACATATAATAGAGAACAGGAGGTATGAGGGTCCTGATCATTACATCTAATAGAGAACAGGAGGTACGAGGGTCCTGATCATTACATCTAATAGAGAACAGGAGGTATGAGGGTCCCGATCATTACATCTAATAGGGAACAGGAGGTATGAGGGTCCCGATCATTACATATAATAGAGAACAGGAGGTATGAGGGTCCTGATCATTACATCTAATAGAGAACAGGAGGTATGAGGGTCCTGATCATTACATCTAATAGGGAACAGGAGGTATGAGGGTCCCGATCATTACATCTAATAGAGAACAGGAGGTATGAGGGTCCTGATCATTACATCCACTACTCCAACTCATATTGGTTCCTCCTCCTATCATAGTGCTCCTTCAGTGTTGGCTACAACTCCGTCTCCTGCTCTCCACTTCCTCTTTCTTTAGGGGTCCCCCGAGGTTCTGTCCTCAGACCCCTCCTTTTCTCCATTTACACCTCCTCCTTTGGTCAGTTGATGGCCTCCTATGGCTTCCAGGACCACCTCAATGCTGATGACACACAAATCTATCTCTCTACTCCTCACCTCACCCTTCAATCTCCTCTCACATTACTAATAATAACTTACTAACTATCCTATCGGCATGGAAGTCACATCACTTCCTTAAACTCAGCCTTCCAATCCAGGCATGCGTCCTCAGTTCACCATCCCACCATATAAAATGTGTATATTTATCATCTATGATATGTTATGTGATTTTGTGACATTTTCTTATGGCAGTTTTTTTTTTTTAAATATAATTATTTATGACTTTTGTTTCTTTTGTAGTATTTATACTTCATGCAACACTTTCAAAATCTCTTTCAAAAGAGGAAGCTCTACTGAGCGAAACATGTAGAGTAAGAAATGTTTGTACATGACATGCGGAATGATATCTCATTCTCGTGAACATTTATTGTTATTTTAAAAGAAACTTTTATCTTTTTAACACATTTATTTGATGATTTGGTGCCTTTGAAAGTCCCGTTTGCTTTTCCTCAATGAAAACCATTTACCTATCGGGGTGGTACCTTTGTCCTCTCATTGCCTAGTCCTAAAAATGCAATCTTCCTACAACATAATATAACCTCCGTCTCCGTAACATCTCTAAAATTCACCCCTTCATTGACCCTCATTCACTCCCTCGTTATCTCTCACCTTGACTATTGTAAATCCCTTCTCATTGGCTGACTTTTCCATGGGCTCCTCCCCAGTCTATCATTAACACTGCTGCCAGACTTATCTACTTGTCCTCCACCCCTCTCCACCAATCCCTCCGCTGGCCTCCATTCAGTGTCCTCCACCCCTCTCCACCAATCCCTCCACTGGCCTCCATTCAGTGTCCTCCACCCCTCTCCACCAATCCCTCCACTGGCCTCCATTCAGTGCCCTCCACCCCTCTCCACCATTCAGTGTCCTCCACCCCTCTCCACCAATCCCTCCACTGGCCTCCATTCAGTGCCCTCCACCCCTCTCCACCATTCAGTGTCCTCCACCCCTCTCCACCAATCCCTCCACTGGCCTCCATTCAGTGCCCTCCACCACTCTCTACCAATCCCTCTGCTGGCCTCCATTCAGTGTCCTCCACCCCTCTCCACCAATCCCTCCACTGGCCTCCATTCAGTGCCCTCCACCCCTCTCCACCATTCAGTGTCCTCCACCCCTCTCCACCAATCCCTCCACTGGCCTCCATTCAGTGTCCTCCACCACTCTCTACCAATCCCTCTGCTGGCCTCCATTCAGTGTCCTCCACCCCTCTCCACCAATCCCTCCACTGGCCTCCATTCCGTGCCCTCCACCCCTCTCCACCATTCAGTGTCCTCCACCCCTCTCCACCAATCCCTCCACTGGCCTCCATTCAGTGCCCTCCACCACTCTCTACCAATCCCTCTGCTGGCCTCCATTCAGTGTCCTCCACCCCTCTCCACCAATCCCTCCACTGGCCTCCATTCAGTGCCCTCCACCCCTCTCCACCATTCAGTGTCCTCCACCCCTCTCCACCAATCCCTCCACTGGCCTCCATTCAGTGTCCTCCACCACTCTCTACCAATCCCTCTGCTGGCCTCCATTCAGTGTCCTCCACCCCTCTCCACCAATCCCTCCACTGGCCTCCATTCAGTGCCCTCCACCCCTCTCCACCAATCCCTACACTGGCCTCCATTCAGTGCCCTCCACCCCTCTCCACCAATCCCTACACTGGCCTCCATTCAGTGCCCTCCACCCCTCTCCACCAATCCCTACACTGGCCTCCATTCAGGGTCCTCCACCACTCTCCCCCAATCCCTCTGCTGGCCTCCATTCAGTGCCCTCCACCCCTCTCCACCAATCCCTCCACTGACCTCCATTCAGTGCCCTCCACCCCTCTCCACCAATCCCTCCACTGACCTCCATTCAGTGTCCTCCACCCCTCTCCACCAATCCCTCCGCTGGCCTCCATTCAGTGTTCTCCACCAATCCCTACACTGGCCTCCATTCAGGGTCCTCCACCCCTCTCCACCAATCCCTCTGCTGGCCTCCATTCAGTGCCCTCCACCCCTCTCCACCAATCCCTCCGCTGGCCTCCATTCAGTGCCCTCCACCCCTCTCCACCAATCCCTACACTGGCCTCCATTCAGTGTCCTCCACCCCTCTCCACCAATCCCTCTGCTGGCCTCCATTCAGTGTCCTCCACCCCTCTCCACCAATCCCTCCACTGGCCTCCTTTCAGGGTCCTCCACCCCTCTCCACCAATCCCTACACTGGCCTCCATTCAGTGTCCTCCACCCCTCTCCACCAATCCCTCTGCTGGCCTCCATTCAGTGTCCTCCACCCCTCTCCACCAATCCCTCCACTGGCCTCCTTTCAGGGTCCTCCACCCCTCTCCACCAATCCCTACACTGGCCTCCATTCAGTGCCCTCCACCCCTCTCTGCCAATCCGTCCACTGGCCTCCTTTCAGGGTCCTCCACCCCTCTCCACCAATCCCTCCACTGTCCTCCATTCAGTGCCCTCCACCCCTCTCCACCAATTCCTCCACTGCCCTCCATTCAGTGACCTCCACCCCTCTCCACCAATCCCTCCACTGGCCTCCATTCAGTGTCCTCCACCCCTCTCCACCAATCCCTCCACTGGCCTCCATTCAGTGTCCTCCACCCCTCTCCACCAATCCCTCCACTGGCCTCCATTCAGTGCCCTCCACCCCTCTCCACCAATCCCTCCACTGGCATCCATTCAGTGCCCTCCACCCCTCTCCACCATTTCCTCCACTGGCCTCCTTTCAGGGTCCTCCACCCCTCTCCACCAATCCCTCCACTGGCCTCCTTTCAGGGTCCTCCACCCCTCTCCACCAATCCCTACACTGGCCTTCATTCAGTGTCCTCCACCACTCTTCACCAATTCCTACACTGGCCTCCATTCAGTGTCCTCCACCCCTCTCCACCAATCCCTCCACTGGCCTACATTCAGTGCCCTCCACCCCTCTCCACCAATCCCTCCACTGGCCTCCATTCAGTGTCTTCCACCCCTCTCCACCAATCCCTCCACTGGCCTCCATTCAGTGTCCTCCACCCCTCTCCACCAATCTCTCCACTGTCCTCCATTCAGTGTCCTCCACCCCTCTCTGCCAATCCCTCCACTGGCCTCCACTCGGTGCCCTCCACCTCTCTCTGCCAAGCCCTCTACTGGCCTCCACTCTGTGTCCTCCACCTCTCGCTGCCAATCCCTCCACTGTCCTCCATTCAGTGTCCTCCACCCCTCTCTGCCAATTCCTCCGCTGTCCTCCGCTCAGTGTCCTCCACTGCCCCCCCCCACTCAGCGTCCTTCACCCCTCTCCACCAATCCCTCCACTGGCCTCCACTCAGTGTCCTCCACCCCTCTCTGCCAATCCCTCCACTGCCCTCCATTCTGTGACCTCCACCCCTCTCCGCCAATCCCTCCACTGCCCTCCACTCAGCGTCCCCCACCCCTCTCTGCCAATCCCTACACTGGCCTCCACTCAGTGACCTCCACCCCGCTCTGCCAATCCCTGGCCTCCACTCCCTGGCCTCTACCCCTCTCCGCCAATCGCTACACTGGCCTCCACTCAGTGTCCTCCACCCCGCTCTGCCAATCCCTGGCCTCCACTCCCTGGCCTCCACTCAGTGTCCTCCACCCCTCTGCCAATCCCTCCACTGCCCTCCACTCAGCGTCCTCCACCCCTCTCCGCCAATCCCTACACTGGCCTCCACTCAGTGTCTTCCACCCCTCTCCACCAATCCCTCCACTGTCCTCCATTCAGTGTCCTCCACCCCTCTCTGCCATTCGCTAGACTGGCCTTCTCTCAATGTCCTCCACCCCTCTCTGCCATTCGCTAGACTGGCCTTCTCTCAATGTCCTCCACCCCTCTCTGCCAGTGAGAAACAAATTGTTACCCCAACTCTTTCTTCTTGGCCAAAAACACTTCAGCTTATAGCCTGTACCCGTGTACCCATGTAACTAATAAAGTACTTTTATTCAAGAGCATCCAAGTTGCCAGCCTTCCTGATTTAAGTATCCTCTTTGCCAATCCCTCTACTGGCCTCTGCTCAGTGTCCTCCACCCTTCTCCACTAATCCCTCCACTGACTGGATCTGACTACTCTTTTGATTGTCCCCTGCCTCGTCCCCTGCCTGGAAATTACTACTCTCTTGATTGCCCCCTGCCTCCACCCCTGTTTGGACCTGACTACTCTCTTATTTGCCTCCTGCCTGGACCTGACTACTCTGTAGTGTACAGCCTTTCTGTTTCGGTTCATGCATTGGTGGGCCGATCCTGGGGGTACTATCCTGCAGCATAGAGCTCTGGGGACCATTAGGGTCCCGGCCTATCTCCACCATCAGGAGCTCTAGGGGAAGACCAGCTGGTGCATAGACTCCGCCTTCCAGGGGGTGGAATACAATAATATGACCTTTGACCACCGATAGTCCAAAGGCAGTAGGCAAAGCAGAGGCACGATAGGCCAAAGAAAGTAGGCGGAGCAGAGGCACGATAGGCCAAAGGAAGCAGGCGGAGCAGAGGCACCAATAGGCCAAAGGCAGTAGGCAGAGCAGAGCCACCGATAGGCCAAAGGCAGTAGGCGGAGCAGAGCCACCGATAGGCCAAAGGCAGTAGGTGGAGCAAAGGCACCGATAGTACAAAGGCAGTAGGCGGAGCAGAGGCACCGATAGTACAAAGGCAGTAGGTGGAGCAGAGGCACCAATAGGCCAAGGGCAGTAGGCAGAGCAGAGGCACCGATAGGCCAAGGGCAGTAGGCGGAGCAGAGGCACCGATAGGCCAAGGGCAGTAGGCGGAGCAGAGGCACCAATAGGCCAGGGGCAGTAGGTGGAGCAGAGGCACCGATAGTACAAAGGCAGTAGGCGGAGCAGAGGCACCGATAGGCCAAAGGCAGTAGGCAGAGCAGAGGCACCGATAGGCCAAAGGCAGTAGGCTGAGCAAAGGCACCGATAGTACAAAGGCAGTAGGCAGAGCAGAGGCACCGATAGGCCAAGGGCAGTAGGCGGAGCAGAGGCACCAATAGGCCAAGGGCAGTAGGTGGAGCAGAGGCACCGATAGGCCAAGGGCAGTAGGCGGAGCAGAGGCACCGATAGGCCAAGGGCAGTAGGCGGAACAGAGCACTGTGTCTGGAGCCCATTCAGTTGTGTTGCAAAGGCAAATGAATATTCGCTGTTGTGCAACACTGATTCTCCTCCCAGCCAATCGGGAAGTGAATCTGATACCCGTCACCAGATTGGCTGAAAGGACAGGCGATGCTATTGAATGCCTAGGAGGAGGGGAGGAAATGCATGGTGGAAGCGAGGAGGAGAAGAAACAGGAGCCGCTGCCCAACGTGCCCGCCAATGCCCTGATTCCCAACGCTGCCCGATGTGCCCACCGATCCCCAATGCTGCCCAATGTGCCCGCCAATGCCCTGATCGCCAACGCTGCCCGATCTGCCTGCCGATGCCCCAATCCCCAACGCTGCCCAATCTGTCTGCCGATGCCCCAATCCCCAACGCTGTCCAATGTGCCCGCCGATGCGCCAATCCCCAATGCTGCCCAATGTGCCCGCCGATGCCCCAATCCCCAATGCTGCCCAATGTGCCTGCCGATGTCCCGATCCCCAATGCTGCCAAAGTGTCTGCCGATGCCCCGATCCCCAACGCTGCCCAATGTGCCCACCGATCCCCAACGCTGTCCGAAGTGCCCGCCGATGCCCTGATAGCCAACGCTGCCCGATCTGCCTGCCGATGCCCCGATCCCCAATGCTGCCTGATGTGCCCGCTGATTCCCTGATCCCCAACACTGCCCAATGTGCCTGCCGATGCCCCAATCCCCAACGCTGCCCGATGTTCCCACTGATGCCCCAATCCTCAACGCTGCCCGATGTGCCCACTGATGCCCCAATCCTCAACGCTGCCCGATGTGCCCACTGATGCCCCAATCCCCAGCTCTACCCAATGTGACCACTGATGCCCCAATCCCCAGCTCTGCCTGATGTGCCCAGTGATGCCTTGATCCTAAATGCTACCCGATGTGCCCGCCGATGCCCAGATCTCCAATGCTGCCCGATGTGCCCGCTGATACCCCAATCTCCATGGCTTATTTAAAACTTTCTTTATTTTTTTTCCTTGCACATGATGGATATTATTTGAAGCTTCCCCTCATTTACTCATTTACTCATTTACTCATTTACTCATTTAGGGTGGCACAGTGGTGTAGTGAGTAGCACTCTTGCCTAGCAGTAAAAAGGGTTGCTGGTTCGAATCCCAACCAAGTCACCACCTGCCTGGAGTTCTCCCTGCGTGGGTTTCCTCCCACACTCCAAAGACATGATATGTACACAATGTATCCCCCCATGAGATATATATATATATATATGTACAATGTATCCCCCCATGAGATATATATATGTACAATGTATCCCCCCATGAGATATATATATGTACAATGTATCCCCCCATGAGATATATATATGTACAATGTATCCCCCCATGAGATATATATATGTACAATGTATCCCCCCATGAGATATATATATACACACAATGTGTCCCCCCTATGATATATATATACAATGTATCACCCTATGATATATATACAATGTATCCCCCATGATATATATATATACAATGTATCCCCCCCATGATATGTATAAAATCAGCAGAGCTTCCCCTCGGATCTCGGGGATTTCACTTGCATCGCTGAGTGTATTTTCCTTTAGTAAATAACCTCCAATGCATCATCTCAGGTCACAATGTAAACATTCTGCATTATCTGCACTTCCTGTCCGGAGAGCTGACACTCCACCAATCACAGCTCTGACTCCGCCCACTGCTGCAGTCTGATCTGCCAGTCCCCACCCACAACAGGGAGGTGGGAGGGGCTGTGTCACTAGAGAGTCGCATCTCCTATACAGAGAGAGGAGAGGAGAAGAGAAGAGAGTCCGATGCACCCGGGTGGCCCCTAATCTAGAGGCACACCATGTCCCCCATGCTGGTGTCGGTGGTCGGTGTGCTGCTGTTGTTCTCCCCCCTGGGGTCGGGTCTCCCCCTCTCCCATCACCCTCCCCCCATGTCCCTGGAATACAGCTGGCAGAATGTCACCTGCACCGCCTGTAAGGCGCTCTTCACCGCCCTGGACATCAGCCTGCAGGTGAGGAGGGGTCTGGGGATACAGGGGGTTAATGTATTTCCCTAGGTGCCCCCCGGAAGGTGGTGGGGTGAGTATACTGGGACTGGGGGTGACGGGGTCAATGTATTGGGCTGCCCTGGGGGTGAGGGGGTTAATGTGCTGAGTTGGGAGTGAAGGGGTTAATGTATAGTGTAGGGCTGGGAGTGAAGGGGTTAATGTGTAGGGCTGGGAGTGAAGGGGTTAATGTATTGGGCTGCCCTGGGGGTGAGGGGGTTAATGTGCTGAGTTGGGAGTGAAGGGGTTAATGTATAGTGTAGGGCTGGGAGTGAAGGGGTTAATGTGTAGGGCTGGGAGTGAAGGGGTTAATGTATTGGGCTGCCCTTGGGGTGACGGGGTTAATGTGCTGAGTTGGAAGTGATGGGGTTAATGTATTGGGCTGGGAGTGAAGGGGTTAATAGGGCTGGGAGCAATGGGGTTAATGAATAGGGCTGGGCGTGAAGGGGTTAATGAACAAGGCGGGGAGCGATGGGGTTAATACGTAGTGCTGGGTGGGGAGTGAAGGGATTAATATACTTGTTGCCAAGAAAAGGGTTAAAATGCAATTCCATAGAGAGCTGATGAAGGGGTTAATACCGGAGTAGTTAGCAGTGGGGGGGGAGGGGGGATCTGTGTTTTGCCCCCCCCCATGACTTGTAGAAGGACTGTTGCCCCCCCCCCTGTATTCTGTGTACCGGCCCTTTAATACCCACATCCGGGGAGTGCTGTGATTGGACTCTCTGATTGGCCCATGCCATCTGTGTGCGGGGGGGGGGGGGGGGAGGTCTGTAGCTCTGGCAGGGAAGGGGTTAATACACAGATACATGTGACTGGCATGTGAACCTTATTTACCCCCCTGGTGAGATCACGTGATCAGCCCTCCCCCATCATGTGACAGCCCCCTAGTTATTGATCTGAGATCTATGGGGTGATTGGTCGGCTCTCCATGGTGGGGGGGAGGGGGGAGTCAGTTGAGGTGACATCAGATCACCTTGTATAAGTACAGCCAATCAGGTGGAGGATGTAACCAGCTCATCGGGGGAGGGGCGCTCCTCGACTTCTCCTCCCCCTCCCACAACTTTTTATTTTATTTTCCATTCCACACGTTGAACCTTTAAAGCTGCCCATACACCATACAATCTGATTGTACAATCTCCTATAAGGAAGCATACAATCTGATTGTACAATCTCCTATAAGGAAGCATACAATCTGATTGTACAATCTGCTATAAGGAAGCATACAATCTGATTGTACAATCTCTTATAAGAAAGCATACAATCTGATTGTACAATCCCCTATAAGGAAGCATACAATCTGATTGTACAATCCCCTATAAGGAAGCATACAATCTGATTGTAGAATCTCCTATAGATGTAGGGATGACTATGTAGTGCCCGGGACTTCCTGATAGGATAAAAAAAAAGAATTGGAATGTTTCGGTTGGTCCTCAAATTGATACATTTTTATAAAATCCTACATGGATTGTACAATCAGATTGCAGTGTGTATGTCCTCCCTCAGGGTCACCACATACGTTGCAATCAGAATGTACTATCAACTTTTATATTTACAAATATCTATGTAATTCGAGGACCGACCTCATCTATCCAATCAGCCCCCCTCTCCCAGCATTCCATAGGAGATCATACAATCTGATT
Organism: Lithobates pipiens; assembly: GCF_037356315.1. Classification (NCBI taxonomy): domain Eukaryota; kingdom Metazoa; phylum Chordata; class Amphibia; order Anura; family Ranidae; genus Lithobates; species Lithobates pipiens. The sequence continues at coordinate 1,786,902 of NW_027507917.1, forward strand.
GTAGCGTGTATGGTGAGCTTCACTTCTACCATAAAGTATGTCATATAAGGCGTGGTGCAGATCCGTCCTCCTATTACACCGGGTTGGTAAATCTCGCGGTGACCACATTCACCTCCCAACTGACGGGCGATTTCATCGAAAACAATAAAAACTGGCAAGCGATCGAATAGTCCGCGCTTCCCACCCTAAGCGATTTCAGCTGGCCCATACACCGTACAATCCGATTTGGACTACCAGGGCCTGTCTGGGTACAAATCAGTTGCACCGGATTGCACAGTCTACAGCCAGCCTGGGACTCCGTTCTGATGGCAGTCGATCGGGCCAGGGTGGAAAAAACGATCGATCGTATATATATATATATATTCACGAATCTCACAAACCCAATCGTATCCTAAGGCTACATCTAGGGAGGTGTGTGTGGAGCCCATCGCTCCTTTGAAAGGCAATCTGTGTATAGGTAGCTTTTCAGAGGCAATTGACAGGGTGGGGAGGGGGGGAAGACTGCAAAGTGATAGGCCGTTAAGCGCGAGCGCCCACCGAGATTGTACCGTGTATGGCCAGCTGGAGCGTCTGATACGTTGTTTCTCTCAGGAGGATACAGAGATTCCTATTCTTCATTAATAGGAAAAAAAGAAAAAAAAAAAACCCCATAGAAACAAACGTCTTCCTGTCATTTCATATGTCATTTCTGGTAGAAAATTAATTAGAACCCCCAAATATTTTATATATAATATTTATAATAAATAAAAACATTTTTTTTCTTTTATTGAAAAATAAATAAAATAAATGCAATAAAAAAAAAATGTGTGTGTATATATATAAAATTACACACACATACATATATATATGCACACACAATAAAAAAATGTAGACACCCTGGAGAATAAAACGGCGGTCGTTGCAATATTTTATGTCACACCGTATTTCAAACATCTTTCAGCGATCTTTCAAACGTAATTTTTCTTTTCTTTTTTTTATGGGGGGAAAAAATAAACTTTTTTTTTTTTTTTAATAAAAAAAAAAAATAAGAAAACAGTAAAATTAGCCCCATTTATTATTATTATTTTATTTAAAAAAATATATATATTGTGAAATATGATATTATTATGCCGAGTAAATTGATACCCAACATGTCAAAAATAAGAAAACAGTAAAATTAGCCCCCTTTTATTATTATTATTATTTTTTTTTTATTTAAAAAAAAAAAAAAATATATATATATATATATATATATATATATTGTGAAAGATGATAATAATATTATGCCGAGTAAATTGATACCCAACGTGTCACGCTTCAAAATTTGCGCCCCCCGCTCGTGGAATGGCGACAAACTTTTACGCTTAAAAATCTCTATAGGCGAAGGTTTAACCACTTGCCGCCCGCCCTATTACAAATTGACGGCGGCAAAGTGGTTTCATAATCCTAACCGGACGTGATTAGGATTATGAGCCGCTGCGCGCCCCCGGGGGCGCGCATCGCGGCGATCGTTGTTGCGGGGTGTCAGTCTGACACCCGGCAACTACGATCTCGGTAAAGAGTCTCCGACGGAGACTCTTTACCACGTGATCAGCCGTGTCCAATCACGGCTGATCACAGTGTAAATAGGAAGAGCCGGTGATCGGCTTTCCCTCACTCGTGTCTGTCAGATGAGAGGAGAGGAGAGCCGATCGGCTGCTCCTCTGACAGGGGGGGTCTGTGCTGATCGATTATCAGCACAGCCCCCCCCAGGATGCCCACACTGGACCACCAGGGACACCACTAGACCACCAGGGAAAAGGTAATAAAAATCCATAATCCTCCCTAGACCACCAGGGTGCCAGTCAGCACAATGGGTGCCAATCAGTGCCCATAATGGATGCCAATCAGTGGCCACAATGGGCATCACTGATTGGCATGCATTATTGTTTGGCACTGATTGGCATCCATTACTATAACACCGATGCCGCCTATGAGTGCCCACCTGTTTCCCGCCTATCTATGCCCACCTGTTTCCCGCCTATCTATGCCCACCTGTTTCCCGCCTATCTATGCCCACCTGTGCCGCCTATCTATGCCCACCTGTGCCGCCTATCCATGCCCACCTGTGCCGCCTATCCATGCCCATCCGTGCCGCCCATCTGTGCCGCCCATCTGTGCCGCCCATCTGTGCCGCCCATCTGTGCCGCCCATCTGTGCCAGCTATCAGTGCCAATTTGTGCCACCTATCAGTGTCCGTCCGTGTCGCCCATCCGTGTCGCCCATCCGTGTCGCCCATCCGTGTCGCCCATCCGTGTCGCCCATCTGTGTCGCCCATCAGTGCCGCCTATCAGTGCCCATCAGTGTAGCCCCATCAGTGCCCATCAGTAAAGGAGAAAACATACTTATTTACAAAGTTTTGAAACTGAAACAAAAAAAAACATTTTTTTTCTCAAAATTTTCGGTATTTTTTTATTTGTAGCGCAAAAAATAAAAACCGTAGAGGTGATCAAATACCACCAAAAGAAATCTCTATTTGTGGGGAAAAAATGATAAAAATGTCATTTGGGTACAGTGTAGCATGACCGCGCAATTGTCATTCAAAGTGAGACAGCGCTGAAAGCTCAAAATTGGTCTGGGCAGGAAGGTGTTTAAGTGCCCCCCCTGGTATTGAAGTGGTTAAATAAATTGTACAGGTTGCATAAAAACATGCAACCTGCGTTACAGAGGAGGTCTAGGGTTTTTTTTATTTTTATTTATTTATTTATTTTTTTAGTTTTTTTGCATTTAAGTGTAGATATGAGAGGGCTATAATTATTGCTCTCGCTCTACCGATGTGTGGTTTGAACACCGTTTTCATATGCGGGCGCTACTCGCTTATGTGTTCGCTTTCTGCGCGCGAGCTCAGCGGGGCGCTTTACGTTTTTTATTTTATTTTTTTCTCATTTTTTTATTTTTACACTGTCCCTTTTTTTTTTTTTTTTTATTAAAAGGACCCATTACAAAGAATGTAAACAACCCTTGTAATAGAAAACAACCATGACATATGAGATCCGGGGGGGGGGGTCAAAAAGACCTCACATCTCATATTTACGCTTAAATGCAATAAAAAAATAAAAAAAAAATACGCCTTAAACATCGCCTATGGAGATTTCCAAGGGTAAAAGTTTGTCGCCATTCCACGAGCTGAGCGCAATTTTGATATTTTGAAATACTCTGCAATTATTCTGCAATTACTCTGCAACACTTGCCAATACTCTGCAACGCCCGCCAATACTCTGCAACGCCCGCCAATACTCTGCAACGCCCGCCAATACTCTGCAACGCCCGCCAATACTCTGCAATACCCCCCAATACTCTGCAACGCCCGCCAATACTCTGCAACGCCCGCCAATACTCTGCAATACCCCCCAATACTCTGCAACGCCCGCCAATACTCTGCAATACCCCCCAATACTCTGCAACGCCCGCCAATACTCTGCAATACCCCCCAATACTCTGCAACGCCCGCCAATACTCTGCAATACCCCCCAATACTCTGCAACGCCCGCCAATACTCTGCAACGCCCGCCAATACTCTGCAACGCCCGCCAATACTCTGCAATACCCCCCAATACTCTGCAACGCCCGCCAATACTCTGCAACGCCCGCCAATACTCTGCAATACCCCCCAATACTCTGCAACGCCCGCCAATACTCTGCAATACCCCCCAATACTCTGCAACGCCCGCCAATACTCTGCAATGCCCCCCAATACTCTGCAACGCCCGCCAATACTCTGCAATACCCCCCAATACTCTGCAACGCCCGCCAATACTCTGCAACGCCCGCCAATACTCTGCAACGCCCGCCAATACTCTGCAACGCCCGCCAATACTCTGCAACGCCCGCCAATACTCTGCAATACCCCCCAATACTCTGCAACGCCCGCCAATACTCTGCAATACCCCCCAATACTCTGCAACGCCCGCCAATACTCTGCAATACCCCCCAATACTCTGCAACGCCCGCCAATACTCTGCAATACCCCCCAATACTCTGCAACGCCCGCCAATACTCTGCAACGCCCGCCAATACTCTGCAACGCCCGCCAATACTCTGCAATGCCCCCCAATACTCTGCAACGCCCGCCAATACTCTGCAATACCCCCCAATACTCTGCAACGCCCGCCAATACTCTGCAATACCCCCCAATACTCTGCAACGCCCGCCAATACTCTGCAACGCCCGCCAATACTCTGCAACGCCCGCCAATACTCTGCAATGCCCCCCAATACTCTGCAACGCCCGCCAATACTCTGCAACGCCCGCCAATACTCTGCAACGCCCGCCAATACTCTGCAACGCCCGCCAATACTCTGCAACGCCCGCCAATACTCTGCAACGCCCGCCAATACTCTGCAATGCCCCCCAATACTCTGCAACGCCCGCCAATACTCTGCAATACCCCCCAATACTCTGCAACGCCCGCCAATACTCTGCAATACCCCCCAATACTCTGCAACGCCCGCCAATACTCTGCAATACCCCCCAATACTCTGCAACGCCCGCCAATACTCTGCAATACCCCCCAATACTCTGCAACGCCCGCCAATACTCTGCAACGCCCGCCAATACTCTGCAACGCCCGCCAATACTCTGCAATGCCCCCCAATACTCTGCAACGCCCGCCAATACTCTGCAATGCCCCCCAATACTCTGCAACGCCCGCCAATACTCTGCAATGCCCCCCAATACTCTGCAACGCCCGCCAATACTCTGCAATACCCCCCAATACTCTGCAACGCCCGCCAATACTCTGCAATACCCCCCAATACTCTGCAACGCCCGCCAATACTCTGCAATACCCCCCAATACTCTGCAACGCCCGCCAATACTCTGCAATACCCCCCAATACTCTGCAACGCCCGCCAATACTCTGCAATACCCCCCAATACTCTGCAACGCCTGCCAATACTCTGCAATACCCCCCAATACTCTGCAACGCCCGCCAATACTCTGCAATACCCCCCAATACTCTGCAACGCCCGCCAATACTCTGCAATACCCCCCAATACTCTGCAACGCCTGCCAATACTCTGCAACACCCGCCAATACTCTGCAACGCCCGCCAATACTCTGCAATACCCCCCAATACTCTGCAACGCCCGCCAATACTCTGCAATACCCCCCAATACTCTGCAACGCCTGCCAATACTCTGCAACACCCGCCAATACTCTGCAACACCCGCCAATACTCTGCAATACCCTGTCATAAATTGCCATAGTCGGTGATACCCTGCAATACCCAGCCATAGACATCCCCCCCCCCCTCCCGCCGCCCTCCGGTGCTTCTACCGACTCGCCAATACGATCAAAGCCAGAATCTTTTTTATTTTTCATTTCAGGCTTCCCAGCTTAGAGGTGAGATGTGGGGTCATATTGACCACATATCTCACTGTAAAGAGGACCTGTCATGCCATATTCCTATTACAAGGGATGTTTACATTCCTTGTAATAGGAATAAAAGTCATCAAAAATTTTTATTTTTGGGGAAAAAAATGTCAAACTAAAATAAAGTAAAATGAACAATAAAAAAAAGTTTTTTTTTTAAAGCACCCCTGTCCCCATGTGCTCGCATGCAGAAGCGAACGCATACGTAAGTCCCGCCCACATATGAAAACGGTGTTCAAACCACACATGTGAGGTATCGCTGCGAACGTTAGAGCAAGAGCAATAATTCTAGCCCTAGACCTCCTCTGTAACTCAAAACATATAACCAGTAAAAAAGAAAAATTTAAAGCGTCGCCTATGGGGTTTTGTAAGTAGCGACATTTGGCGCCATTCCACCAGCGTGTGCAATTTTGAAGAGTGACATGTTAGGTATCTATTTTCTCGGCGTAACTTCATCTTTCACTTTATGCAAAAATTGGGCTAATTTTACTGTGTTTATTTTTTTTTTTTTTTAAGCACAAAACTTTTTTTTTTCTCAAAAAAAAGCATTCGAAAAATTGCTGCGCAAATACCGTGCGAGATAAAAAGTTGCAACGACCACCATTGTATTCTCCAGGGTGTTTGCTAAAAAAAAACATATATAATGTTTTGGGGTTCTCTGTAATTTTCTAGCAAATAAATGATGATTTTTACATGTAGGAGAGAAATGTCAGAATTGTCCTGGGTGCTCCAGAACGCCTGATGGCGCTCCCTGCATGTTGGGCCTCTGTATGTGGCCACGCTGTGTAAAAGTCTCACACATGTGGTATCGCCGTACTCGGGAGTAATAGCAGAATGTGCTTTGGGGTGTAATTTGTGGTATGCATATGCTGTGTGTGTGAAATAACCTGATAATATGACAATTTTGTGGGGGGAAAAAAAAAACGTAAAAAAAATCTTGATTTTGCAAAGAATTGTGGGGAAAAAATGACAACTTCAAAAAACTCATCATGCCTCTTACTAAATACCTTGGAATGTCTTCTTTCCAAAAAAGGGGTAATTTGGGGGGCATTTGTACTTTTCTGGCATGTTAGGGTCTCAAGAATTGAAATAGGCCGTCAGTACTTCAGATGTGATCAATTTTCAGATATTGGCACCATAGCTTGTGGACTCTATAACTTTCACAAAGACCAAATAATATCCACCAATTTGTACTTATTTTTACCAAAGATATGTAGTAGTTTGAATTTTGGCCAAAATTTATGAAGAAAAAATGACTAATCTGCTAAATTTTATAACAGAAACAAAGAAAAAAAATTTTTTTTTTTTTTTTTTTTTTTTACAGAATTTTCGTTTTTTTTTCTTTTATAGCACAAAAAATAAAAAACTGAGAGGTGATTAAATACCACCAAAAGAAAGCTCTATTTGTGTGAAAAAAAGGACAAAAATGTCATATAGGTCCAGTGTTGCATGACTGAGTAATTGTCATTCAAAATGTGAGAGCACCGAAAGCTGAAAATTGGTCTGGTTATTAAGGGTGTTTAAGTGCCCAGTGGTCAAGTGGTTAAAGGGTCTATTTTACTGTTTTCTTAAATTTTTTATTTTTATTTTTTATTTTTTCCCCCAAAAAAATGACATTTGAAATATGGTGTGACATAAAATATTGCAACAACCGCCGTTTTATTCTCCAGGGTGTCTACATTTTTTTTATTTTTTTATTTTTTTTTATGTAAAGAGCATCCGGACAGTACTCACAGCGCTTCACTTTTTCCACATTTTGTTATGTCCCGGCCTTATTCCAAAATCGATTAAATCCATTATTTTCCTTTTAAAATTCTACAAACCATCCCCCATAATGACAACGTGAGAGAAGTTTCTTTGAAATCTTTGCAAATTTATTAAAAATCAAAAAAGAGAAAAAAAAATAAAAATCCCATGTACATGAGGCTGGCCATACACTATACAATTTTATTTTTTATTTTTTCAAATTTCTTTAGATTTACCTTCAACTATGTAGTGCACGGGACTGCCTGAGTGCTTACACAGTTGGAAGTGTTTGGGTTTGACCTCCTATTATTATATGGTTTTGGTAAATCTAAAGGAAAATTGCATAATGTATGGGCAGCCTTAGTACGACAGCCCCTCAGGATTGAGCTCAGGTGGATCCTGTGTCCACCCATCATCCTTCAGATGTTTCTACAACTCCCCAGGTCAGAAGGATATCGTATGCAGGTCACAGGGGTTTCCAATGCAGGTCAGAAGGATGCCAATCACAGTTAAGAAGGGCTTCCTCTGCAGGTCAGGAGGGAATCAATTTCAGGTCAGGAGGTCTTCCTCTGCAGGTCAGGAGGTCTTCCTCTGCAGGTCAGGAGGGCTTCCTCTGCAGGTCAGAAGGTCTTCCTCTGCAGGTCAGGAGGTCTTCCTCTGCAGGTCAGGAGGGAATCAACTGCAGGTCAGGAGGGCTTTCCTCTGCAGGTCAGGAGGGCTTTCCTCTGCAGGTCAGGAGGGCTTTCCTCTGCAGGTCAGGAGGGCTTTCCTCTGCAGGTCAGGAGGGCTTTCCTCTGCAGGTCAGGAGGGAATCAATTGCAGGTCAGGAGGGAATCAATTGCAGGTCAGGAGGGAATCAATTGCAGGTCAGGAGGGAATCAATTGCAGGTCAGGAGGGAATCAATTGCAGGTCAGTAGGGCTTCCTCTGCAGGTCAGGAGGGCATCAATTACAGGTCAGGAGGGCTTTCCTCTGCAGGTCAGGAGGGCATCAATTACAGGTCAGGAGGGCATCAATTACAGGTCAGGAGGGCTTCCTCTGCAGGTCAGGAGGGCATCAATTACAGGTCAGGAGGTCTTCCTCTGCAGGTCAGGAGGTCTTCCTCTGCAGGTCAGGAGGGCATCAATTGCAGGTCAGGAGGGCATCAATTGCAGGTCAGGAGGTCTTCCTCTGCAGGTCAGGAGGTCTTCCTCTGCAGGTCAGGAGGTCTTCCTCTGCAGGTCAGAAGGGCTTCCTCTGCAGGTCAGAAGGGCTTCCTCTGCAGGTCAGGAGGGCTTTCCTCTGCAGGTCAGGAGGGCTTTCCTCTGCAGGTCAGGAGGGCTTTCCTCTGCAGGTCAGGAGGGCTTTCCTCTGCAGGTCAGGAGGGCTTTCCTCTGCAGGTCAGGAGGTCTTCCTCTGCAGGTCAGGAGGTCTTCCTCTGCAGGTCAGGAGGTCTTCCTCTGCAGGTCAGGAGGGAATCAATTGCAGGTCAGTAGGGCTTCCTCTGCAGGTCAGGAGGGCATCAATTACAGGTCAGGAGGGCTTTCCTCTGCAGGTCAGGAGGGCTTTCCTATGCAGGTCAGGAGGGCTTTCCTCTGCAGGTCAGGAGGGCATCAATTACAGGTCAGGAGGGCATCAATTACAGGTCAGGAGGGCTTCCTCTGCAGGTCAGGAGGGCATCAATTACAGGTCAGGAGGTCTTCCTCTGCAGGTCAGGAGGTCTTCCTCTGCAGGTCAGGAGGTCTTCCTCTGCAGGTCAGGAGGGAATCAATTGCAGGTCAGGAGGTCTTCCTCTGCAGGTCAGGAGGGCTTTCCTCTGCAGGTCAGAAGGGCTTCCTCTGCAGGTCAGGAGGGCTTTCCTCTGCAGGTCAGGAGGGCTTTCCTCTGCAGGTCAGGAGGGCTTTCCTCTGCAGGTCAGGAGGGCTTTCCTCTGCAGGTCAGGAGGGCTTTCCTCTGCAGGTCAGGAGGGCTTTCCTCTGCAGGTCAGGAGGGCTTTCCTCTGCAGGTCAGGAGGGAATCAATTGCAGGTCAGGAGGGAATCAATTGCAGGTCAGGAGGGAATCAATTGCAGGTCAGTAGGGCTTCCTCTGCAGGTCAGGAGGGCATCAATTACAGGTCAGGAGGGCTTTCCTCTGCAGGTCAGGAGGGCATCAATTACAGGTCAGGAGGGCATCAATTACAGGTCAGGAGGGCATCAATTACAGGTCAGGAGGGCTTCCTCTGCAGGTCAGGAGGGCATCAATTACAGGTCAGGAGGTCTTCCTCTGCAGGTCAGGAGGGCATCAATTGCAGGTCAGGAGGGCATCAATTGCAGGTCAGGAGGTCTTCCTCTGCAGGTCAGGAGGTCTTCCTCTGCAGGTCAGGAGGGAATCAATTGCAGGTCAGGAGGGAATCAATTGCAGGTCAGGAGGGAATCAATTGCAGGTCAGTAGGGCTTCCTCTGCAGGTCAGGAGGGCATCAATTACAGGTCAGGAGGGCTTTCCTCTGCAGGTCAGGAGGGCATCAATTACAGGTCAGGAGGGCATCAATTACAGGTCAGGAGGGCATCAATTACAGGTCAGGAGGGCTTCCTCTGCAGGTCAGGAGGGCATCAATTACAGGTCAGGAGGTCTTCCTCTGCAGGTCAGGAGGGCATCAATTGCAGGTCAGGAGGGCATCAATTGCAGGTCAGGAGGTCTTCCTCTGCAGGTCAGGAGGTCTTCCTCTGCAGGTCAGGAGGTCTTCCTCTGCAGGTCAGGAGGGCTTTCCTCTGCAGGTCAGGAGGGCTTTCCTCTGCAGGTCAGGAGGGCTTTCCTCTGCAGGTCAGGAGGGCTTTCCTCTGCAGGTCAGGAGGGCTTTCCTCTGCAGGTCAGGAGGGCTTTCCTCTGCAGGTCAGAAGGGCTTCCTCTGCAGGTCAGGAGGTCTTCCTCTGCAGGTCAGGAGGTCTTCCTCTGCAGGTCAGGAGGTCTTCCTCTGCAGGTCAGTAGGGCTTCCTCTGCAGGTCAGGAGGGCATCAATTACAGGTCAGGAGGGCTTTCCTCTGCAGGTCAGGAGGGCTTTCCTATGCAGGTCAGGAGGGCTTTCCTCTGCAGGTCAGGAGGGCATCAATTACAGGTCAGGAGGGCATCAATTACAGGTCAGGAGGGCTTCCTCTGCAGGTCAGGAGGTCTTCCTCTGCAGGTCAGGAGGTCTTCCTCTGCAGGTCAGGAGGTCTTCCTCTGCAGGTCAGGAGGGAATCAATTGCAGGTCAGGAGGTCTTCCTCTGCAGGTCAGGAGGGCTTTCCTCTGCAGGTCAGAAGGGCTTCCTCTGCAGGTCAGGAGGGCTTTCCTCTGCAGGTCAGGATGGCTTTCCTCTGCAGGTCAGGATGGCTTTCCTCTGCAGGTCAGGATGGCTTTCCTCTGCAGGTCAGGATGGCTTTCCTCTGCAGGTCAGGATGGCTTTCCTCTGCAGGTCAGGATGGCTTTCCTCTGCAGGTCAGGATGGCTTTCCTCTGCAGGTCAGGAGGGCTTTCCTCTGCAGGTCAGGAGGGCTTTCCTCTGCAGGTCAGGAGGTCTTCCTCTGCAGGTCAGGAGGTCTTCCTCTGCAGGTCAGGAGGGAATCAATTGCAGGTCAGGAGGGAATCAATTGCAGGTCAGGAGGGAATCAATTGCAGGTCAGGAGGGCATCAATTACAGGTCAGGAGGGCTTTCCTCTGCAGGTCAGGAGGGCATCAATTACAGGTCAGGAGGGCATCAATTACAGGTCAGGAGGGCTTCCTCTGCAGGTCAGGAGGGCATCAATTACAGGTCAGGAGGTCTTCCTCTGCAGGTCAGGAGGTCTTCCTCTGCAGGTCAGGAGGGCATCAATTGCAGGTCAGGAGGTCTTCCTCTGCAGGTCAGGAGGTCTTCCTCTGCAGGTCAGGAGGGCTTTCCTCTGCAGGTCAGGAGGTCTTCCTCTGCAGGTCAGGAGGTCTTCCTCTGCAGGTCAGGAGGTCTTCCTCTGCAGGTCAGGAGGTCTTCCTCTGCAGGTCAGGAGGTCTTCCTCTGCAGGTCAGGAGGGAATCAATTGCAGGTCAGTAGGGCTTCCTCTGCAGGTCAGGAGGGCATCAATTACAGGTCAGGAGGGCTTTCCTCTGCAGGTCAGGAGGGCTTTCCTATGCAGGTCAGGAGGGCTTTCCTCTGCAGGTCAGGAGGGCATCAATTACAGGTCAGGAGGTCTTCCTCTGCAGGTCAGGAGGTCTTCCTCTGCAGGTCAGGAGGTCTTCCTCTGCAGGTCAGGAGGGCTTTCCTCTGCAGGTCAGGAGGGCTTCCTCTGCAGGTCAGGAGGGCTTCCCTCTGCAGATCAGGAGGGCTTCCCTCTGCAGGTCAGGAGGGCTTTCCTCTGCAGGTCAGGAGGGCTTTCCTCTGCAGGTCAGGAGGGCTTTCCTCTGCAGGTCAGGAGGGCTTTCCTCTGCAGGTCAGGAGGGCTTTCCTCTGCAGGTCAGGATGGCTTTCCTCTGCAGGTCAGGATGGCTTTCCTCTGCAGGTCAGGATGGCTTTCCTCTGCAGGTCAGGATGGCTTTCCTCTGCAGGTCAGGAGGGCTTTCCTCTGCAGGTCAGGAGGGCTTTCCTCTGCAGGTCAGGAGGTCTTCCTCTGCAGGTCAGGAGGGAATCAATTGCAGGTCAGGAGGGAATCAATTGCAGGTCAGGAGGGAATCAATTGCAGGTCAGTAGGGCTTCCTCTGCAGGTCAGGAGGGCATCAATTACAGGTCAGGAGGGCTTTCCTCTGCAGGTCAGGAGGGCATCAATTACAGGTCAGGAGGGCATCAATTACAGGTCAGGAGGGCATCAATTACAGGTCAGGAGGGCTTCCTCTGCAGGTCAGGAGGGCATCAATTACAGATCAGGAGGTCTTCCTCTGCAGGTCAGGAGGTCTTCCTCTGCAGGTCAGGAGGGCATCAATTGCAGGTCAGGAGGGCATCAATTGCAGGTCAGGAGGGCATCAATTGCAGGTCAGGAGGGCTTCCTCTGCAGGTCAGGAGGTCTTCCTCTGCAGGTCAGGAGGTCTTCCTCTGCAGGTCAGGAGGGCTTTCCTCTGCAGGTCAGAAGGGCTTCCTCTGCAGGTCAGGAGGGCTTCCTCTGCAGGTCAGGAGGTCTTCCTCTGCAGGTCAGGAGGTCTTCCTCTGCAGGTCAGGAGGGAATCAATTGCAGGTCAGTAGGGCTTCCTCTGCAGGTCAGGAGGGCATCAATTACAGGTCAGGAGGGCTTTCCTATGCAGGTCAGGAGGGCTTTCCTATGCAGGTCAGGAGGGCTTTCCTCTGCAGGTCAGGAGGGCATCAATTACAGGTCAGGAGGTCTTCCTCTGCAGGTCAGGAGGTCTTCCTCTGCAGGTCAGGAGGTCTTCCTCTGCAGGTCAGGAGGGCTTTCCTCTGCAGGTCAGAAGGGCTTCCTCTGCAGGTCAGGAGGGCTTTCCTCTGCAGGTCAGAAGGGCTTCCTCTGCAGGTCAGGAGGGCTTTCCTCTGGAGGGCATCAATTACAGGTCAGGAGGTCTTCCTCTGCAGGTCAGGAGGTCTTCCTCTGCAGGTCAGGAGGTCTTCCTCTGCAGGTCAGGAGGGCTTTCCTCTGCAGGTCAGAAGGGCTTCCTCTGCAGGTCAGAAGGGCTTCCTCTGCAGGTCAGGAGGGCTTCCTCTGCAGGTCAGGAGGGCTTCCCTCTGCAGGTCAGGAGGGCTTTCCTCTGCAGGTCAGAAGGGCTTCCTCTGCAGGTCAGGAGGGCTTTCCTCTGCAGGTCAGGAGGGCTTTCCTCTGCAGGTCAGGAGGGCTTTCCTCTGCAGGTCAGGAGGGCTTTCCTCTGCAGGTCAGGAGGGCATCAATTACAGGTCAGGAGGGCATCAATTACAGGTCAGGAGGGCTTCCTCTGCAGGTCAGGAGGGCATCAATTACAGGTCAGGAGGTCTTCCTCTGCAGGTCAGGAGGTCTTCCTCTGCAGGTCAGGAGGTCTTCCTCTGCAGGTCAGGAGGGCTTTCCTCTGCAGGTCAGGAGGGCTTTCCTCTGCAGGTCAGAAGGGCTTCCTCTGCAGGTCAGAAGGGCTTCCTCTGCAGGTCAGGAGGGAATCAATTGCAGGTTATAAGGGCTTTCCTCTGCAGGTCAGGAGGGCTTTCCTCTGCAGGTCAGGAGGGCTTTCCTCTGCAGGTCAGGAGGGCATCAATTACAGGTCAGGAGGGCTTCCTCTGCAGGTCAGGAGGGCATCAATTACAGGTCAGGAGGGCTTCCTCTGCAGGTCAGGAGGGCATCAATTACAGGTCAGGAGGTCTTCCTCTGCAGGTCAGGAGGTCTTCCTCTGCAGGTCAGGAGGGCATCAATTGCAGGTCAGAAGGGTGTTAACTTCAAAAATGCACCCGTCAATGAAATCTGAATGATCTCAGCAGAGTCTCAATCTGATGCCATTGACACAGGCCCAAGCACTGTCATGTGATAAGGCATTATGGATAATTCATTTTTAATCTCCCGTCTCTCTGTCTCTCTCCTCTCATTGCAGTTGGAGAGTAACATGGATCTGGTGGCGTCACTGGCGGTGAGGGTGTGTGACGCTCTGCACCTTGCGGAGCCCAGCGTGTGCAAGCAAGCAGTGCAGATCTTCAAGCAGGACATGATCATGGCCTGGGTCCTCTCGGTGTTGCGCCCCTCTGAGATCTGTGGTCTGCTCCTGGGCACTGACTGCGGCCACTGGGACATAGGCTTGGACTGGAATATTACTCTGCCCGCTGTGCCCAAACCCCCCGTACAGCCTCCCGTCCCACCAGCTCCGGGGTCTCCAGTATCTCGTGTTCTCTTCCTGACGGATGTCCATTGGGATCACGGCTACTCCCCAGGGAGTCCGATTACCTGCAAGGAACCCCTGTGCTGCAGGAACCGCCAATCAGAAGGACACGGGTCGGCTGGGTACTGGGGGGAATACAGCAAATGCGACCTTCCTCTGCACACCATCGAGTCTCTTCTGCGTCATGTTGCCAGCGGTGGCCCCTATGACCGGGTCTACTGGACAGGAGACATCCCGGCCCACAACATATGGGAGCAGACCCGGGGGGAACAGCTGGGCGCCCTCAGAACCATTACTGGACTCGTCAAGAAATACCTGGGCCCAGTGCCCGTCTATGCTGCCGTGGGCAACCATGAGAGTGCGCCTGTCAATAGCTTCCCTCCTCCCTCCGTGCATGGAAACCTGTCCTCCAGCTGGCTGTACCAGGCCATGGCCCAGGAGTGGAAGGAATGGCTTTCCCCAGAAGCTCTGGAGACACTCAGGTGAGATCCCGATTGTCTACTATATATAGAGCATTGTACCCCATGGTGCCCCTCAATATGGAGGCAGAGCCCGAGACTGAGGGTCCCGATCACTACATCTAATAGGGAACAGGAGGTATGAGGGTCCTGATTATTACATCTAATAGAGAACAGGAGGTATGAGGGTCCTGATCATTACATCTAATAGGGAACAGGAGGTATGAGGGTCCCGATCATTACATCTAATAGAGAACAGGAGGTATGAGGGTCCTGATCATTACATCTAATAGGGAACAGGAGGTATGAGGGTCCTGATCATTACATCTTATAGAGAACAGGAGGTATGAGGGTCCTGATTATTACATCTAATAGAGAACAGGAGGTATGAGGGTCCCGATCATTACATCTAATAGAGAACAGGAGGTATGAGGGTCCCGATCATTACATCTAATAGAGAACAGGAGGTATGAGGGTCCTGATCATTACATCTAATAGGGAACAGGAGGTATGAGGGTCCTGATCATTACATCTAATAGAGAACAGGAGGTATGAGGGTCCCGATCATTACATCTAATAGGGAACAGGAGGTATGAGGGTCCCGATTATTACATCTAATAGAGAACAGGAGGTAAGAGGGTCCTGATCATTACATCTAATAGAGAACAGGAGGTATGAGGGTCCCGATCATTACATCTTATAGAGAACAGGAGGTATGAGGGTCCCGATCATTACATCTAATAGAGAACAGGAGGTATGAGGGTCCCGATCATTACATATAATAGAGAACAGGAGGTATGAGGGTCCCGATCATTACATCTAATAGAGAACAGGAGGTATGAGGGTCCTGATCATTACATCTAATAGGGAACAGGAGGTATGAGGGTCCCGATCATTACATCTAATAGGGAACAGGAGGTATCAGGGTCCCGATCATTACATCTAATAGAGAACAGGAGGTATGAGGGTCCTGATCATTACATATAATAGAGAACAGGAGGTATGAGGGTCCCGATCATTACATATAATAGAGAACAGGAGGTATGAGGGTCCTGATCATTACATATAATAGAGAACAGGAGGTATGAGGGTCCCGATCATTACATCTAATAGAGAACAGGAGGTATGAGGGTCCCGATCATTACATCTAATGGGGAACAGGAGGTATGAGGGTCCTGATCATTACATCTAATAGAGAACAGGAGGTATGAGGGTCCTGATCATTACATCTAATAGAGAACAGGAGGTATGAGGGTCCTGATCATTACATATAATAGGGAACAGGAGGTATGAGGGTCCCGATCATTACATATAATAGAGAACAGGAGGTATGAGGGTCCTGATCATTACATCTAATAGAGAACAGGAGGTATGAGGGTCCTGATCATTACATCTAATAGAGAACAGGAGGTATGAGGGTCCTGATCATTACATATAATAGAGAACAGGAGGAATGAGGGTCCCGATCATTACATCTAATGGGGAACAGAAGGTATGAGGGTCCTGATCATTACATCTAATAGAGAACAGGAGGTATGAGGGTCCTGATCATTACATATAATAGAGGACAGGAGGTATGAGGGTCCCGATCATTACATATAATAGAGAACAGGAGGTATGAGGGTCCCGATCATTACATCTAATAGAGAACAGGAGGTATGGGGGTCCCGATCATTACATCTAATAGAGAACAGGAGGTATGAGGGTCCCGATCATTACATCTAATAGAGAACAGGAGGTATGAGGGTCCTGATCATTACATCTAATAGAGAACAGGAGGTATGAGGGTCCCGATCATTACATCTAATAGAGAACAGGAGGTATGAGGGTCCCGATCATTACATATAATAGAGAACAGGAGGTATGAGGGTCCCGATCATTACATCTAATAGAGAACAGGAGGTATGAGGGTCCTGATCATTACATCTAATAGAGAACAGGAGGTATGAGGGTCCCGATCATTACATATAATAGAGAACAGGAGGTATGAGGGTCCTGATCATTACATCTAATAGAGAACAGGAGGTATGAGGGTCCTGATCATTACATCTAATAGGGAACAGGAGGTATGAGGGTCCCGATCATTACATCTAATAGGGAACAGGAGGTATGAGGGTCCCGATCATTACATCTAATAGGGAACAGGAGGTATGAGGGTCCCGATCATTACATCTAATAGAGAACAGGAGGTATGAGGGTCCCGATAATTACATCTAATAGGGAACAGGAGGTATGAGGGTCCTGATCATTACATATAATAGAGAACAGGAGGTATGAGGGTCCTGATCATTACATCTAATAGGGAACAGGAGGTATGAGGGTCCTGATCATTACATCTAATAGAGAACAGGAGGTATGAGGGTCCTGATCATTACATCTAATAGAGAACAGGAGGTATGAGGGTCCTGATCATTACATCTAATAGAGAACAGGAGGTATGAGGGTCCTGATCATTACATCTAATAGAGAACAGGAGGTATGAGGGTCCTGATCATTATATCTAATAGGGAACAGGAGGTATGAGGGTCCCGATCATTACATCTAATAGAGAACAGGAGGTATGAGGGTCCTGATCATTACATCTAATAGAGAACAGGAGGTATGAGGGTCCTGATCATTACATCTAATAGGGAATAGGAGGTATGAGGGTCCTGATCATTACATCTAATAGGGAACAGGAGGTATGAGGGTCCCGATCATTACATCTAATAGGGAATAGGAGGTATGAGGGTCCCGATCATTACATCTAATAGAGAACAGGAGGTATGAGGGTCCTGATCATTACATCTAATAGGGAACAGGAGGTATGAGGGTCCCGATCATTACATCTAATAGAGAACAGGAGGTATGAGGGTCCCGATCATTACATCTAATAGAGAACAGGAGGTATGAGGGTCCCGATCATTACATCTAATAGAGAACAGGAGGTATGAGGGTCCCGATCATTACATCTAATAGAGAACAGGAGGTATGAGGGTCCCGATCATTACATCTAATAGAGAACAGGAGGTATGAGGGTCCCGATCATTACATCTAATAGAGGACAGGAGGTATGAGGGTCCCGATCATTACATCTAATAGAGGACAGGAGGTATGAGGGTCCCGATCATTACATCTAATAGAGAACAGGATGTATGAGGGTCCTGATCATTACATCTAATAGGGAACAGGAGGTATGAGGGTCCTGATCATTACATCTAATAGAGAACAGGATGTATGAGGGTCCCGATCATTACATCTAATAGAGAACAGGAGGTATGAGGGTCCCGATCATTACATCTAATAGAGAACAGGAGGTATGAGGGTCCTGATCATTACATCTAATAGGGAACAGGAGGTATGAGGGTCCCGATCATTACATCTAATAGGGAACAGGAGGTATGAGGGTCCTGATCATTACATCTAATAGAGAACAGGAGGTATGAGGGTCCTGATCATTACATCTAATAGAGAACAGGAGGTATGAGGGTCCTGATCATTACATCTAATAGAGAACAGGAGGTATGAGGGTCCCGATCATTACATCTAATAGAGAACAGGAGGTATGAGGGTCCCGATCATTACATCTAATAGAGAACAGGAGGTATGAGGGTCCTGATCATTACATCTAATAGAGAACAGGAGGTATGAGGGTCCTGATCATTACATCTAATAGAGAACAGGAGGTATGAGGGTCCTGATCATTACCTCTAATAGAGAACAGGAGGTATGAGGGTCCCGATCATTACATCTAATAGAGAACAGGAGGTATGAGGGTCCCGATCATTACATCTAATAGAGAACAGGAGGTATGAGGGTCCCGATCATTACATCTAATAGAGAACAGGAGGTATGAGGGTCCCGATCATTACATCTAATAGAGAACAGGAGGTATGAGGGTCCCGATCATTACATATAATAGAGAACAGGAGGTATGAGGGTCCCGATCATTACATCTAATAGAGAACAGGAGGTATGAGGGTCCCGATCATTACATCTAATAGAGAACAGGAGGTATGAGGGTCCCGATCATTACATATAATAGGGAACAGGAGGTACTAGGGTCCCGATCATTACATCTAATAGAGAACAGGAGGTATGAGGGTCCCGATCATTACATCTAATAGAGAACAGGAGGTATGAGGGTCCCGATCATTACATCTAATAGAGAACAGGAGGTATGAGGGTCCCGATCATTACATCTAATAGAGAACAGGAGGTATGAGGGTCCCGATCATTACATCTAATAGAGAACAGGAGGTATGAGGGTCCTGATCATTACATCTAATAGAGAACAGGAGGTATGAGGGTCCCGATCATTACATCTAATAGAGAACAGGAGGTATGAGGGTCCCGATCATTACATCTAATAGAGAACAGGAGGTACGAGGGTCCCGATCATTACATCTAATAGGGAACAGGAGGTATGAGGGTCCTGATCATTACATCTAATAGAGAACAGGAGGTATGAGGGTCCTGATCATTACATCTAATAGAGAACAGGAGGTATGAGGGTCCCGATCATTACATCTAATAGAGAACAGGAGGTATGAGGGTCCCGATCATTACATCTAATAGAGAACAGGAGGTATGAGGGTGCCGATCATTACATCTAATAGAGAACAGGAGGTATGAGGGTCCTGATCATTACATCTAATAGAGAACAGGAGGTATGAGGGTCCCGATCATTACATCTAATAGAGAACAGGAGGTATGAGGGTCCCGATCATTACATCTAATAGAGAACAGGAGGTATGAGGGTCCTGATCATTACATCTAATAGAGAACAGGAGGTATGAGGGTCCTGATCATTACATCTAATAGAGAACAGGAGGTATGAGGGTGCCGATCATTACATCTAATAGAGAACAGGAGGTATGAGGGTCCTGATCATTACATCTAATAGAGAACAGGAGGTATGAGGGTCCCGATCATTACATCTAATAGAGAACAGGAGGTATGAGGGTCCTGATCATTACATCTAATAGAGAACAGGAGGTATGAGGGTGCCGATCATTACATCTAATAGAGAACAGGAGGTATGAGGGTCCTGATCATTACATCTAATAGAGAACAGGAGGTATGAGGGTCCCGATCATTACATCTAATAGAGAACAGGAGGTACGAGGGTCCCGATCATTACATCTAATAGAGAACAGGAGGTATGAGGGTCCTGATCATTACATCTAATAGAGAACAGGAGGTATGAGGGTCCTGATCATTACATCTAATAGAGAACAGGAGGTATGAGGGTCCTGATCATTACATCTAATAGAGAACAGGAGGTATGAGGGTCCCGATCATTACATCTAATAGAGAACAGGAGGTATGAGGGTCCCGATCATTACATCTAATAGAGAACAGGAGGTACGAGGGTCCCGATCATTACATCTAATAGGGAACAGGAGGTATGAGGGTCCTGATCATTACATCTAATAGAGAACAGGAGGTATGAGGGTCCTGATCATTACATCTAATAGAGAACAGGAGGTATGAGGGTCCCGATCATTACATCTAATAGAGAACAGGAGGTATGAGGGTCCCGATCATTACATCTAATAGAGAACAGGAGGTATGAGGGTGCCGATCATTACATCTAATAGAGAACAGGAGGTATGAGGGTCCTGATCATTACATCTAATAGAGAACAGGAGGTATGGGGGTCCCGATCATTACATCTAATAGAGAACAGGAGGTATGAGGGTCCTGATCATTACATCTAATAGAGAACAGGAGGTATGGGGGTCCCGATCATTACATCTAATAGAGAACAGGAGGTATGAGGGTCCCGATCATTACATCTAATAGAGAACAGGAGGTATGGGGGTCCCGATCATTACATCTAATAGAGAACAGGAGGTATGAGGGTCCCGATCATTACATCTAATAGAGAACAGGAGGTATGAGGGTCCCGATCATTACATCTAATAGAGAACAGGAGGTATGAGGGTCCCGATCATTACATCTAATAGAGAACAGGAGGTATGAGGGTCCCGATCATTACATCTAATAGAGAACAGGAGGTATGAGGGTCCCGATCATTACATCTAATAGGGAACAGGAGGTATGAGGGTCCTGATCATTACATCTAATAGAGAACAGGAGGTATGAGGGTCCCGATCATTACATCTAATAGAGAACAGGAGGTATGAGGGTCCCGATCATTACATCTAATAGAGAACAGGAGGTATGAGGGTCCTGATCATTACATCTAATAGAGAACAGGAGGTATGGGGGTCCCGATCATTACATCTAATAGAGAACAGGAGGTATGAGGGTCCCGATCATTACATCTAATAGAGAACAGGAGGTATGAGGGTCCCGATCATTACATCTAATAGAGAACAGGAGGTATGAGGGTCCTGATCATTACATCTAATAGAGAACAGGAGGTATGAGGGTCCTGATCATTACATCTAATAGAGAACAGGAGGTATGGGGGTCCCGATCATTACATCTAATAGAGAACAGGAGGTATGAGGGTCCTGATCATTACATCTAATAGAGAACAGGAGGTATGGGGGTCCCGATCATTACATCTAATAGAGAACAGGAGGTATGAGGGTCCCGATCATTACATCTAATAGAGAACAGGAGGTATGAGGGTCCTGATCATTACATCTAATAGAGAACAGGAGGTATGAGGGTCCTGATCATTACATCTAATAGAGAACAGGAGGTATGAGGGTCCTGATCATTACATCTAATAGAGAACAGGAGGTATGAGGGTCCCGATCATTACATCTAATAGAGAACAGGAGGTATGGGGGTCCCGATCATTACATCTAATAGAGAACAGGAGGTATGAGGGTCCCGATCATTACATCTAATAGAGAACAGGAGGTATGAGGGTCCCGATCATTACATCTAATAGAGAACAGGAGGTATGAGGGTCCCGATCATTACATCTAATAGAGAACAGGAGGTATGAGGGTCCCGATCATTACATCTAATAGAGAACAGGAGGTATGAGGGTCCCGATCATTACATCTAATAGAGAACAGGAGGTATGAGGGTCCCGATCATTACATCTAATAGAGAACAGGAGGTATGAGGGTCCCGATCATTACATCTAATAGAGAACAGGAGGTATGAGGGTCCCGATCATTACATCTAATAGAGAACAGGAGGTATGAGGGTCCTGATCATTACATCTAATAGAGAACAGGAGGTATGAGGGTCCTGATCATTACATCTAATAGAGAACAGGAGGTATGGGGGTCCCGATCATTACATCTAATAGAGAACAGGAGGTATGAGGGTCCTGATCATTACATCTAATAGAGAACAGGAGGTATGGGGGTCCCGATCATTACATCTAATAGAGAACAGGAGGTATGAGGGTCCCGATCATTACATCTAATAGAGAACAGGAGGTATGAGGGTCCTGATCATTACATCTAATAGAGAACAGGAGGTATGAGGGTCCTGATCATTACATCTAATAGAGAACAGGAGGTATGAGGGTCCCGATCATTACATCTAATAGAGAACAGGAGGTATGAGGGTCCTGATCATTACATCTAATAGAGAACAGGAGGTATGAGGGTCCCGATCATTACATCTAATAGAGGACAGGAGGTATGAGGGTCCCGATCATTACATATAATAGAGAACAGGAGGTATGAGGGTCCCGATCATTACATCTAATAGAGAACAGGAGGTATGAGGGTCCTGATCATTACATCTAATAGAGAACAGGAGGTATGGGGGTCCCGATCATTACATCTAATAGAGAACAGGAGGTATGAGGGTCCTGATCATTACATCTAATAGAGAACAGGAGGTATGAGGGTCCTGCTCCTCTCCTTTTCATATCTGGTGATTGAGGTTTCTCCATATCCCGTCTCTGTCCTCCTCTCCTGATCTTCTGCTCTCCTCTTCCTCTTTGTCTCTGACCTCTGACCTCTGACCTCGGTGTTTCAGTACGGTTGGGTATTACACGGTGAAGATCGCTCCCGGGCTGCGTTTGGTGTCCCTGAACATGAACTACTGTGCCAGCGAGAACTTCTGGCTCCTCATCAATTTCACGGACCCGGCTGGGCAGCTGCAGTGGTTGGTGGGAATTCTGCAGGAGGCCGAGGACAACCATGAAAAGGTGAGGAGTGTTTCCCGTCTTCTGGAAATTGTATATCTAAAGCCATATTCTCATATTTTCTGGGATTAGGAGAGTAATAGAAGGAATCGCATGGCTTCCCTGGAGAAAATGCTTCTTCATGCCCCTCAGTGCAGCCCCCAGGATCGAAGACATTTGGCCGTATGATTTTTTTGCCAATGGGGAGAAGCAGCCTTGCCCAGCAAAGTGATTTGTCAAAGGCTAAATGGGTCAAAAGGGATAGTTCCCCCCCCCCCTCCTGCCGGAGTAGTAGAGGGACTTGGACTATGAGGTCCACTTCTGCCCATGTGATTCATGGTGGACCCCGGAAGAGGAGGATGTGTCCCTGACAAAGATGCGGTGATATTATAAATAAGAGATGATGATTTGGTGGCACATTATCTGGTTATTGGGGCTTAGAGGAGTTCTAGGTGGAGGGTGGGACTGTGAGAGCAGAGACAACCCCGGAATACACGGGTGAGATGTGACCCCAGGTCTGAGAGCTCATCTCCTCTTTTCTCTGGTCACAGGTTCATATTATCGGACACATCCCCCCCGGCCTGTGCCTGAAGAGCTGGAGCTGGAACTATTACCGGATTGTCAACAGGTGAGCCCATGTTATTTCCCAGCACACTCCCATACCCCTCTTCACGGCATGCCAAGGGGTATTGTGCCCCTTGTTACTTCTACCACCCCCCTACTGTGTCCTCTGTACCCCCAGCCATGACCATCCCTCCATAATCTCTGTACCCTCAGACATGACCACCCTCCCCTAATCTCTTTACCCTCAGACATGACCATCCCCCCTAATCTCTTTACCCTCAGACATGACCATCCCCCCTAATCTCTGTACCCTCAGACATGACCATCCCCCCCTAATCTCTGTACCCTCAGACATGACCATCCCCCCTTATCTCTGTACCCTCAGACATGACCAACCCCCCTAATCTCTGTACCCTCAGACATGACCACCCCCCTAATCTCTGTACCCCCAGCCATGAACATCTCTCCATAATCTCTGTACCCCCCCCCAGCCATGATTATCCTGCCCTTGATTTCTGTACCCTCAACCATGACCATCCCCCTAATCTCTGTATCCTCAACCATAACCACCCCCCCTAATCTCTGTACCCTCAGACATGACCATCCCCCCTAATCTCTGTACCCTCAGACATGACCACCCCCCCTAATCTCTGTACCCTCAGACATGACCATCCCCCCTAATCTCTGTACCCTCAGACATGACCACCCCCCCTAATCTCTGTACCCTCAGCCATGACCATCCCCCTAATCTCTGTATCCTCAACCATAACCACCCCCCCTAATCTCTGTACCCTCAGACATGACCACCCCCCCTAATTTCTGTACCCTCAGACATGACCACCCCCCCTAATCTCTGTACCCTCAGACATGACCATCCCCCCCTAATCTCTGTACCCTCAGACATGACCATCCCCCCCTAATCTCTGTACCCTCAGACATGACCACCCCCCCAATCTCTGTACCCTCAGACATGACCATCCCCCCCTAATCTCTGTACCCTCAGACATGACCACCCCCCTAATGTCTGTACCCCCAGACATGACCACCCCCCCTAATCTCTGTACCCTCAGACATGACCACCCCCCCCCCCCCCCAATCTCTGTACATATGGCCATGACCACCTCACTCTAATGTCTGTACCCTCAGACATGACCACCCTCCCCTAATCTCTGTACCCTCAGACATGACCACCCCCCCTAATCTCTGTACCCTCAGACATGACCATCCCCCCCTAATCTCTGTACCCTCAGACATGACCATCCCCCCCTAATCTCTGTACCCTCAGACATGACCATCCCCCCCTAATCTCTGTACCCTCAGACATGACCATCCCCCCTAATCTCTGTACCCTCAGACATGACCACCCCCCCTAATCTCTGTACCCTCAGACATGACCACCCCCTAATCTCTGTACCCTCAGACATGACCACCCTCCCCTAATCTCTGTACCCTCAGACATGACCACCCTCCCCTAATCTCTGTACCCTCAGACATGACCACCCCCCATAATCTCTGTACCCTCAGACATGACCACCCCCCTAATCTCTGTACCCTCAGACATGACCACCCTCCCCTAATCTCTGTACCCTCAGACATGACCACCCTCCCCTAATCTCTGTACCCTCAGACATGACCACCCTCCCCTAATCTCTGTACCCTCAGACATGACCACCCCCCCTAATCTCTGTACCCTCAGACATGACCACCCCCCCTAATCTCTGTACCCTCAGACATGACCATCCCCCCCTAATCTCTGTACCCTCAGACATGACCATCCCCCCCTAATCTCTGTACCCTCAGACATGACCACCCCCCCCACCCAATCTCTGTACCCTCAGACATGACCATCACCCCCTAATCTCTGTACCCTCAGACATGACCACCCCCCCAATCTCTGTACCCTCAGACATGACCATCCCCCCCCTAATCTCTGTACCCTCAGACATGACCACCCCCCTAATGTCTGTACCCCCAGACATGACCACCCCCCCTAATCTCTGTACCCTCAGACATGACCACCCCCCCCCCCCCTAATCTCTGTACATATGGCCATGACCACCCCCCCTAATGTCTGTACCCTCAGACATGACCACCCTCCCCTAATCTCTGTACCCTCAGACATGACCACCCCCCTAATCTCTGTACCCTCAGACATGACCATCCCCCCCCTAATCTCTGTACCCTCAGACATGATCACCCTCCCCTAATCTCTGTACCCTCAGACATGACCATCCCCCCCTAATCTCTGTACCCTCAGACATGACCACCCCCCCCCCCTAATCTCTGTACCCTCAGACATGACCATCCCCCCTAATCTCTGTACCCTCAGACATGACCACCCTCCCCTAATCTCTGTACCCTCAGACATGACCACCCCCCTAATCTCTGTACCCTCAGACATGACCATCCCCCCCCTAATCTCTGTACCCTCAGACATGATCACCCTCCCCTAATCTCTGTACCCTCAGACATGACCATCCCCCCCTAATCTCTGTACCCTCAGACATGACCACCCCCCCCCCCCCCTAATCTCTGTACCCTCAGACATGACCATCCCCCCTAATCTCTGTACCCTCAGACATGACCATCCCCCCTAATCTCTGTACCCTCAGACATGACCACCCCCTAATCTCTGTACCCTCAGACATGACCACCCTCCCCTAATCTCTGTACCCTCAGACATGACCATCCCCCCTAATCTCTGTACCCTCAGACATGACCACCCCCTAATCTCTGTACCCTCAGACATGATCACCCCCCTAATCTCTGTACCCTCAGACATGACCACCCCCCTAATCTCTGTACCCTCAGACATGACCACCCCCCTAATCTCTGTACCCTCAGACATGACCACCCTCCCCTAATCTCTGTACCCTCAGTCATGACCACCCTCCCCTAATCTCTGTACCCTGAGACATGATCACCCTCCCCTAATCTCTGTACCCTCAGACATGACCACCCCCCATAATCTCTGTACCCTCAGACATGACCACCCCTCTAATCTCTGTACCCTCAGACATGACCACCCCCCCTAATCTCTGTACCCTCAGACATGACCACCCCCCCTAATCTCTGTACCCTCAGACATGACCATCCCCCCCTAATCTCTGTACCTTCAGACATGACCACCCCCCCCTAATCTCTGTACCCTCAGACATGACCATCCCCCCTAATCTCTGTACCCTCAGACATGACCATCCCCCCCTAATCTCTGTACCCTCAGACATGACCACCCTCCCTAATCTCTGTACCCTCAGACATGACCACCCCCCTAATCTCTGTACCCTCAGACATGACCACCCCCCCTAATCTCTGTACCCTCAGACATGACCACCCCCCTAATCTCTGTACCCTCAGACATGACCACCCCCCCTAATCTCTGTACCCTCAGACATGACCACCCCCCTAATCTCTGTACCCTCAGACATGACCACCCTCCCCTAATCTCTGTACCCTCAGACATGACCACCCCCCCTAATCTCTGTACCCTCAGACATGACCACCCCCCTAATCTCTGTACCCTCAGACATGACCATCCCCCCTAATTTCTGTACCCTCAGACATGACCACCCCCCCTAATCTCTGTACCCTCAGACATGACCACCCCCCCTAATCTCTGTACCCTCAGACATGACCACCCCCCCTAATCTCTGTACCCTCAGACATGACCACCCCCCCTAATCTCTGTACCCTCAGACATGACAACCCCCCTAATCTCTGTACCCTCAGAAATGACCACCCCCCCTAATCTCTGTACCCTCAGACATGACCACCCCCCCTAATCTCTGTACCCTCAGACATGACCACCCCCCTAATCTCTGTACCCTCAGACATGACCACCCCCCCTAATCTCTGTACCCTCAGACATGACCACCCCCCTAATCTCTGTACCCTCAGACATGACCACCCTCCCTAATCTCTGTACCTTCAGACATGACCACCCCCCCCCCCCCTAATCTCTGTACCCTCAGACATGACCATCCCCCCTAATCTCTGTACCCTCAGACATGACCATCCCCCCTAATCTCTGTACCCTCAGACATGACCATCCCCCCTAATCTCTGTACCCTCAGACATGACCACCCCCCCTAATCTCTGTACCCTCAGACATGACCACCCCCCCTAATCTCTGTACCCTCAGACATGACCACCCCCCTAATCTCTGTACCCTCAGACATGACCACCCCCCCCTAATCTCTGTACCCTCAGACATGACCATCCCCCCTAATCTCTGTACCCTCAGACATGACCACCCTCCCTAATCTCTGTACCTTCAGACATGACCATCCCCCCTAATCTCTGTACCCTCAGACATGACCATCCCCCCTAATCTCTGTACCCTCAGACATGACCACCCCCCCCCCCCCCCTAATTTCTACACCACAGCCCTTAGAATTGAGTTGGGTCTACTGGTACAGGGCTCAGGACTTCCACTAACATGAGATCCATTTTGTTGTAACCCTGAAACCGCTCCGTATATCTGACGGGGGTGATGGGCCCGTCTTCCCAGAATCCTCCCCGGGGTCTCATTCTTCCTCTCTCCCCACAGATACGAGGGCACCATTGCTGCCCAGTTCTTTGGACACACTCACCTGGACGAGTTTGAGATATTTTACGATGAAGAGACCCTCAGCCGCCCGCTCTCTGTGGCCTACATCGCACCCAGTGTCACCACCTTCATTGACCTCAACCCAGGTAATGCCCGGGCACGGTGACCGTCTGCCATGGATATTCGGTGTACCACCAGACAGCCGGCAGGTAACGCCACGAATGTGGTTTGACCGAAGTGCAGTTCACCTGCCAGAAAGCTCACTGCGTCCCGGAAGTTCTACTAATAGGGAAGCTTTGGTTACGTCTGACCTCCGCCCCCCCCTTCAGTCTTGCACAGGTGTAGTGGCTCCTGTCCGGGACTGAAACGGCCTCCTCCGATTTCACTGCACACTGTGAGCTTCTCACCATGTGCATCAGAAGCTGCAGCAAGTCAGATAGAGCCCCGTCCCCTCATTTCTTTGCTGGAGGACGTTCAGCATCATCTAGACCAGGGCTCTCCAAACTTTCTTAAGATAGGGTCAGTTTACTGTCCTTTAGACTTTAGGAGGGCCGGACTGTGACCAGTGGGAATAGATAATGTCTCTCAGGCTTAGTGGTCAGTAGGAGCAGTAATAGTGCCCCATCATTGGTATTAGTGGGAGGAATAATGCCCCATCATTGATGTCAGTGGGAGGAATAGTGCCCCATCATTGGTGTCAGTGGGAGGAATAGTGCCCCATCATTGGTGTCAGTGGGAGGAATAGTGCCCCATCATTGGTGTCAGTGGGAGGAATAGTGTCCCATCATTGGTGTCAGTGGGAGGAATAGTGCCCCATCATTGGTGTCAGTGGGAGGAATAGTGCCCCATCATTGGTGTCAGTGGGAGGAATAGTGCCCCAAGGGCCAGGTAACTGCAAGCAACAGTTTGGAGACCACTAATCTAAACATTTCATTCATTGGATTTCAGTTCTTGCAATAATGAAGACTCACCATCACCTAGGTAGGTCGGCACTTACATACAGAATGACACTTGCCCCTGAATGAACTTTGATATTTGGATTACTCCCCCCCCCCCCCCAAGAGCCAGACTACTGCTGTTCCTGTTCTCAGGAGAGGAGACCAGCATGGCCTCCTGCTGCTGTAGCCCATCTTTTTCAGATTGCCTGTTCTACAGTATGTGTTCACAGATGGTCTTCTGCACAGCAGTGCCGTAAAGTGAGGTTTGTGGATCAGTTTTGGCCTTCCTTCCTTCCTTCACCTAGACTGTCTTTTCTCCTCTGACCTCTCTCTCTCGGTAAGGCTGGCCAGGCACACACACGCATGCCTCCATCCACTTCATACAGTGATGATGGATGGAACTCCCAGAATTGAATCTGTACGGTGGCCTCCACTTTGGGTGTAGCGGGTAGATGTGGGTGGAGTTGATGTTCTTCTAGTCGGAGTGTGTAGTGGATCTCACAAATGTCCTCCTCCTTTTTTTTTCAGGTTACCGCGTGTACCAGATCGACGGCGAACACCCCAACAGCTCCCACGTCGTATTAGACCACGAGACCTACATCCTCAACCTGACCGAAGCCAACAAGAAAAAGGAGGAGCCGCAGTGGACTTTCCTGTACAGCGCCCTCAACACGTATGGGATGAAGTCGGCCTATCCGGAGGACTGGGACAACCTGCTCAAGAGGTTCCTCCAGGATGAAAAGCTTTTCCAGACCTTCTGGTTCCTCCATCACAAGGGTCACGTGGAAGAGGTATGTGAGCCCACGTGTAAGAGGACCCTCATTTGTGTCCTTCGGACCGGAAGGTCCGGTGATCCCCAACTGTGCAAAGATCTGGGGCTTGGCGGGAAACCAAACTGGAAGCGGAAATCTCTTTGCTGAGGACCCGTTGATCTATACTCATCTCCTAGAGGAGATGTAAACTCGTCTCGTGGAGGAAAGGACTGTTTACACAATACATGGACCTCCCTGAAGAGCGTTTCATATAAGCTAAGAAATCTCAGGAGCTTTTATAGTATTTCTAAACCTGTGGCGGTCCCTTGGGAATGTCCCAATGGAGATCAACTTGAATGAAGGCAACGTAGACCAGATGGGATGTTCTCCAACAATCTCTCTGGGAAGTTCTGAGAACGCGATGGAGTTAAAACGCGTAGGCTGTTCACACGACCAACGTCTTCCTGGTGACTTCTTCATTCAGATCCCTTTTTTTTGTGGTTCCATCTACAAGCTCAGGTGTTTTCTATTCAACTGACAACGTAGACGAGATTGTTGGAGGACGTCCTATCTCTCTGGGAAGTTCTGAGAACGCGATGGGGGTTAAAACGCAGAGCTTTTATAGTATTTCTAAACCTGTAGCAGTCCCTTGGGAATGTCCCAATGGAGATCAACTTGAATGAAGACAACGTAGACCAGATAGGATGTTCTCCAACAATCTCTCTGGGAAGTTCTGAGAACGCGATGGGGGTTAAAACGCGTGGGCCTTCTTCATTCAGATCCTTTTTTTTTTGTGGTTCCATCTACAAGCTCAGGTGTTTTCTATTCAACTGACAACGTAGACCAGATTGTTGGAGGACATCCTATCTCTCTGGGAAGTTCTGAGAACGCGATGGAGTTAAAACGCGTAGGCTGTTCACACGACCAACGTCTTCCTGGTGACTTCTTCATTCAGATCCCTTTTTTTTGTGGTTCCATCTACAAGCTCAGGTGTTTTCTATTCAACTGACAAGTCACTTAGACAATTTCTGTCTCCCGGAAGTGACGATTGCTACCACACCTCCCTAATGGGTTAGATCTTTCTTAGCCCCCTGTACACACGGGTCGGAGTACTAAGCCTTCTTATATCCGAAGGCGCCCCGGCGCATTTCTGACATTCTCCCCTCAACCAATCACAAGCCGCTAACTTCCCCGATCTCTTATATCACAACACCAATAACCCTCCTAATCAAAGTCCCTATTTATCGGCCATCTTTTAATCTCTTCATCTTCGCTCTCCTACCCCCCCCCCCCCCCCCCCCGACTTTCTCACCACTAAACAAGTCTGCCTTGGCAATAGGGCAATCCGCAATCTACATCCATATGATCAAGGGGTAAAAAGATGTGGCGGAGCAGGAAGAGGGTGTTTTTTTTTTTTTTTATAAATGATCTAACAATTGAGAACAGCCATTCTCCAGTAGGGTTCCTCTAGAGCAGGGGGGGGTCTCAAAGTACCGGCCCATTTGCAGACCGGGTTAAAAAATGGCCCGCGGGCAGGGCCGACCCAGGAACGTCTTTTTTGCACTGCACCGCAGATGGGGGAGGCGCCGAAGAGCTTTACCTTTCCATCTGCTCTGTCCTTTCCGCTGCCCGCTGATGCAGCCCAGAGAGAGAACAGAGTGGAGGAAGGATCCGCCCATCGCCCCGCCCACCTAGGCACTGACCTCAGGAGATTGTGTTCTCTGGGCCCCCTGTTACTAGGCCGGTGTGGAAGCCAGGAGGAGAGGACTCAGGAGGCAGATGATCCTGATTGCCAGGAGAGGTGGCTCTGATAGGTGGCACTGATGGGCACTGGTAGATGACACTGGGCACGGATATGTGGCACTGAGGTGCAGCAATGTTTGTTGAGGCAGATTGTGGGCACTGATAGGTGGCACTGTGGGCACTGATGTATGGCACTGATGGGTGGCACTGATGTATGGCACTGATGGGTGGCACTGATGTATGGCACTGATGGGCACTGATGGGCGGCACTGGTGGGCACTGATGGGCGGCACTGGTGGGCTGCACTGATAGGCACAGATAAGGTGGCACCGAAAGGCACAGATAAGGCAGTACTGATGGGCACAGATAAGGCAGCACTGATGGGCACTGATAGGTGACACTGATAGGTGGCACGGATGGGTGGCACTAAGGGGCACTGATAGATACCACTGATAGGTGGCTCTGATAGGTGGCACTGCTGGACACTGATGGGCGCAACTGATGGGCACTGGTAGATGACACTGATGGGCACGGATATGTGGCACTGAGGTGCAGCAATGTTGTTGAGGCAGATTGTGGGCACTGATAGGTGGCACTGTGGGCACTGATAGGTGGCACTGTGGGCACTGATGTATGGCACTGCTGGGTGGCATTATGGGCACTGCTGGGTGGCACTTTTTTAATTCTCTGGGGGTTACTGACAGGGGGCAGGTGGGCACTGATACGCTGATGTCCCGATCACGGCCGCCAGTGATCGGTTTTTATTTTTTTCTCCTCGCGCTATCAGCGCAAGGAGGAAAAATAGCCGATTACCGGCTCTGTTGTCTCACATGATCAGCTGTCATTGGCTGACAGCTGATCACGTGATAAGGGGTCGGGATCGACCCCCTTGCTCGGATCCGTGAACAGGCGAGTCTCATTGACCCGGCGATCACAGAGCGCGCCGCGCGCGCCCCTCAGGGGGCACGCAGGCCGCTCGTGCACGGGATGACGTCAATAGACGTCGTCCCGGCAAAGGAGGTCCGCGCTGTAGCCTTCATTCGGCTATAGCGCGGATCTCAAGAGGTTAAAGAAGCACTGTGTTGGGGACACCTGATGTAAACGGGCACTGTAATGGGGACACCTGATGTAAAGGGGCACTGTGATGGGGACACCTGATGTAATGGGGACACCTAATGTAAAGGGGCACTGTAATGGGGACACCTGATGTAATGGGGACACCTAATGTAAAGGGGCACTGTAATGGGGACACCTGATGTAATGGGGACACCTAATGTAAAGGGGCACTGTAATGGGGACACCTGATGTAAAGGGGCACTGTAATGGGGACACATGATGTAATGGGGACACCTGATGTAAAGGGGCACTGTAATGGGGACACCTGATGTAAAGGGGCACTGTAATGGGGACACATGATGTAATGGGGACACCTGATGTAAAGGGGCACTGTAATGGGGACACCTGATGTAAAGGGGACACCTGATGCAAAGGGGCACTGTAATGGGGACACATGATGTAATGGGGACACCTGATGCAAAGGGGCACTGTAATGGGGACACATGATGTAATGGGGACACCTGATGTAAAGGGGCACTGTAATGGGGACACCTGATGTAAAGGGGACACCTGATGCAAAGGGGCACTGTAATGGGGACACATGATGTAATGGGGACACCTGATGTAAAGGGGCACTGTAATGGGGACACCTGATGTAAAGGGGCACTGTAATGGGGACACCTGATGTAAAGGGGACACCTGATGTAAAGGGGCACTGTAATGGGGACACATGATGTAATGGGGACACCTGATGTAAAGGGGCACTGTGATGGGGACACCTGATGTAACTTGACAATAAATATTATTGAAATGCCAAGGTAATTGTACATTTCTCATGTTTTTGATAGATGTAAAGTTACTACAATATTTCTGAGTCATAGCACAGACTTGAGATTCGGACCTCGGCCCAAATACAATTTTGGCGATCGGACCTCCTTGAATTTTTAATTCATTACCCCTGGTATAGTATATTATTTTGCTGGTATAGTTTGTTTTTTTAACTTTTGAAAGTTTGCATGCGGCCCCCATGGGATATGAAAACTTGTCCTGTGGCCCTCTGGCAATTTGAGTTGGAGACCCCCTGCTCTAGAGGTTCCTTGAGCTGTGGCTGGTTGACGTTCTGCTCAATGGTGCCCGCGTAGTTCCAGAACGAATGCCCAATGCGCATTTGGCAGAAGCAGTGGCATGACACCATTTAAACGATTTTATCTGCCTGTAGGGGTGGCGTTCTGACAAGCACTTTAAAAGGGAGAGGCTTTCAGTCCATTGGTGGCTATACTAGCTTCATCATTGTATCTATGGAGGGAGCTGTGGTCACCACTCGGACTTGACCTCTAACATGACTAAGGATATTAAATGTACTTATTCTGAACAAGCAGTAAAAGAGCCCTAAGTTATCTCTGTAGCTATGCACATAGTGGAGAAACTCTTCAAAGTTCATAGCAGGCACATACAGATCACAGCTCTTCTCTCCTTTTTAAAGTGTATGTTCTCGTAAATGATAAAACTCAGGGATCTCCGTCATTTTGTCCTTCACATTACAAATATTTAGTTAATTTATTGAAGTAAAATCTGCTAAGTACAGTAAATATCTAGTGATCTTGTGAATCCCATTGATCAAGAAGAGTTGAGGGAGGAGAAAAAAGATGGAGATGCAGTTATAAAGAACTTTGGTCTATGTGGTCGAGATTGGAGCTCCATTAGAGAAGTCACCACCCATGTTCCGTTCCTCCACCTTCCTCTACGTTCCTCCACGTTCCTCTACGTTCCTCTACCTTCCTCCATGTTCCTCCATGTTCCTCCATGTTCCTCCACCTTCCTCCACCTTCCTCCACCTTCCTCCACCTTCCTCCACGTTCCTCTACGTTCCTCCACGTTCCTCCACGTTCCTCTACGTTCCTCAACGTTCCTCAACGTTCCTCAACGTTCCTCCACGTTCCTCCACGTTCCTCCACCTTCCTCCACCTTCCTCCACGTTCCTCTACGTTCCTCCACGTTCCTCCACGTTCCTCTACGTTCCTCAACGTTCCTCAACGTTCCTCAGCGTTCCTCCACGTTCCTCCACGTTCCTCCACCTTCCTCCACGTTCCTCCACCTTCCTCCACCTTCCTCCACGTTCCTCCACGTTCCTCCACCTTCCTCCACCTTCCTCCACGTTCCTCCACCTTCCTCCACCTTCCTCCACGTTCCTCCACCTTCCTCCACGTTCCTCCACGTTCCTCCACCTTCCTCCACGTTCCTCCACCTTCCTCCACCTTCCTCCACCTTCCTCCACGTTCCTCCAAGGGATGAGGTTATGGTCAAAGAGGCCATTAGTAAATCCTTGGAGGAAGGGAGAGTGACATTTTTGAGGTTTGTCACTGAGGTGAGATCTATAGCTGTGGGAAGTGTTTTAAAAACAAAGGAGAACGACTTTTTTGAGTTCAGATATCTTCTCTTTGGTGTAACGTAGAAGATCAGTTTGGTTGGAAGCCATTGAAGAAAGTGACAGAGAAAGCAGGAGGCCGGGTCAACCTTTCTCTTGAAAAAATGACTTCAGTTCTTCCATCCTACTCCATATGACCCAAAATGTTTCCACCCTTCCACCTCACAGGAACTGCCAACAACACCAATCTGCCCCACACCCCAGATAGGTTCCTCTGCCATCTTTCCACAATCCTCTCCAACATCTCCCCGTATATCAATGTGCTAATGCCCCAATCCTCGCCATCACTCCCGTTCCTTTACTGCGCTCCATAATGCCTCGTGTCCAACCAACCTTTTTATATTCTGTTACATCACTGAGTTCCTTCTGCTTTCAACCCAAGTGTTTCCCAGAACTGTCCTCAAAGTCTACTAAGCATGTAAGCTTGCATACTCTTCATGTCCCGGCAGTGTCCTCTGGCTACTTATTTGGACACAAAACTGTTAATGGGACCCGAGGAATATTTATTGTACCTTGTTCTGCCCCCACATCTCACCCCGTTGTGCTTCCGAACCTCACGACATTGCACTGACTATTGTTAATGCTGTTACAATCTTGATCTTACTAACCCCTCACATCTCCAACTTCTCGTTTGGCTGCTTTCTAAATCCCCCCACCATACCATGCTCAGCTCACCAATCTTCCACCACACCCAACGTATCTCCACCCAATCTTCCCTATCATTCCACCATGCCAAGCTCGCCAATCCAACGCACCCAATTCACCAATCTTCCACCACACCCAACGTATCTCCACCCAATCTTCCCTATCATTCCACC
Source organism: Lithobates pipiens (assembly GCF_037356315.1). NCBI lineage: Eukaryota > Metazoa > Chordata > Amphibia > Anura > Ranidae > Lithobates > Lithobates pipiens. The sequence goes on from NW_027507917.1 coordinate 1,822,129, forward strand.
ATGCCAAGCTCGCCAATCCAACGCACCCAATTCACCAATCTTCCACCACACCCAACGTATCTCCACCCAATCTTCCCTATCATTCCACCATGCCAAGCTCGCCAATCCAACGCACCCAATTCACCAATCTTCCACCACACCCAACGTATCTCCACCCAATCTTCCCTATCATTCCACCATGCCAAGCTCGCCAATCCAACGCACCCAATTCACCAATCTTCCACCACACCCAACGTATCTCCACCCAATCTTCCCTATCATTCCACCATGCCAAGCTCGCCAATCCAACGCACCCAATTCACCAATCTTCCACCACACCCAACGTATCTCCACCCAATCTTCCCTATCATTCCACCATGCCAAGCTCGCCAATCCAACGCACCCAATTCACCAATCTTCCACCACACCCAACGTATCTCCACCCAATCTTCCCTATCATTCCACCATGCCAAGCTCGCCAATCCAACGCACCCAATTCACCAATCTTCCACCACACCCAACGTATCTCCACCCAATCTTCCCTATCATTCCACCATGCCAAGCTCGCCAATCCAACGCACCCAATTCACCAATCTTCCACCACACCCAACGTATCTCCACCCAATCTTCCCTATCATTCCACCACACCATGCTCGCCAATACAACACACCCAATTCACCAACCTTCCACCACACCCAACGTATCTCCACCCAATCTTCCCTATCATTCCACCACGCCATGCTCGCCAATCCAACACACCCAATTCACCAATCTTCCACCACACCCAACGTATCTCCACCCAATCTTCCCTATCATTCCACCACGCCATGCTCGCCAATACAACACACCCAATTCACCAATCTTCCACCACACCCAACGTATCTCCACCTCCTCCTCCCTCTCACTTTACCATGTCATACATAACTCACCAAACCAACACGTCCATCACACCCAAAATATCTCCACCTTACCTAACTGCACTTTACTCACCAAACTTCCACTATACCCAAAGTATCTCCTCCCTCTCACTCCACCATACCACATACAACTCACTAATCTTACATATCCACCAAACTTCCACTATACCCAAAGTATCTCCACCTCCTTCTCCCTCTCACCCCACCACACCATACACATCTCATCCATCCTTCACCAAGCCCAAAGTATCTCCTCTTCCCCAACCCACCACACCATACACAGCTACTCAATCTTCTACCAAAACCAAAATACCTCCTCACCCCACCGCATCGTACACGGCTCATCCATCCTTCACCAAGCCCAAAGTATCTCCTCCTCACTCCGCTACTCCATCTTCCACCAAAACCAAAATACCTCCCCACCCCACCGCATCGTACACGGCTCATCCATCCTTCACCAAGCCTAAAGTATCTCCTTCTCACTCCGCCACACCATACACAGCTACTCAATCTTCCACTAAAACCAAAATACCTCCTCACCCCACCGCACTGTACACAGCTCATCAATCCTCCACCAAACCCAAAATATCTCCTCCTCCTCACCCCACAACATCATACACAGCTCATCAATCCTCCACCAAACCCAAAATATCTCCTCCTCCTCACCCCACAACATCATACACAGCTCATCAATCCTCCACCAAATCCAAAGTATCATCTCCTTCTCCTCACCCCACCACTTCATACATAGCTCATCAATCCTCCATCAAACCAAAAGTATCTCCTTCTCTTCCCCAACCCACCACACCATACACAGCTCATCAATCCTACCCTAAATATCTCCTCCTCACTCCACCACACCATACACAGCTCATCAATCCTCCACCAAATCCAAAGTATCATCTCCTTCTCCTCACCCCACCACTTCATACATAGCTCATCAATCCTCCATCAAACCAAAAGTATCTCCTCTTCCCCAACCCACCACACCATACACGGCTCATCAATCCTACCCTAAATATCTCCTCCTCACTCCACCACACCATACACAGCTCATCAATCCTACCCTAAATATCTCCTCCTCACTCCACCACACCATACACGGCTCATCAATCCTACCCTAAATATCTCCTCCTCACTCCACCACACCATACACGGCTCATCAATCCTACCCTAAATATCTCCTCCTCACTCCGCCACACCATACACGGCTCATCAATCCTACCCTAAATATCTCCTCCTCACTCCACCACACCATACACGGTTCATCAATCCTACCCTAAATATCTCCTCCTCACTCCACCACACCATACACGGCTCATCAATCCTACCCTAAATATCTCCTCCTCACTCCGCCACACCATACACAGCTCATCAATCCTCCACCAAATCCAAAGTATCATCTCCTTCTCCTCACCCACCACTTCATACTTAGCTCATCAATCCTCCATCAAACCAAAAGTATCTCCTCTTCCCCAACCCACCACACCATACACGGCTCATCAATCCTACCCTAAATATCTCCTCCTCACTCCACCACACCATACACGGCTCATCAATCCTACCCTAAATATCTCCTCCTCACTCCACCACACCATACACAGCTCATCAATCCTCCACCAAATCCAAAGTATCATCTCCTTCTCCTCACCCCACCACTTCATACATAGCTCATCAATCCTCCATCAAACCAAAAGTATCTCCTCTTCCCCAACCCACCACACCATACACGGCTCATCAATCCTACCCTAAATATCTCCTCCTCACTCCACCACACCATACACAGCTCATCAATCCTACCCTAAATATCTCCTCCTCACTCCACCACACCATACACGGCTCATCAATCCTACCCTAAATATCTCCTCCTCACTCCACCACACCATACACGGCTCATCAATCCTACCCTAAATATCTCCTCCTCACTCCACCACACCATACACGGCTCATCAATCCTACCCTAAATATCTCCTCCTCACTCCACCACACCATACACGGCTCATCAATCCTACCCTAAATATCTCCTCCTCACTCCACCACACCATACACGGTTCATCAATCCTACCCTAAATATCTCCTCCTCACTCCACCACACCATACACGGCTCATCAATCCTACCCTAAATATCTCCTCCTCACTCCGCCACACCATACACAGCTCATCAATCCTCCACCAAATCCAAAGTATCATCTCCTTCTCCTCACCCACCACTTCATACTTAGCTCATCAATCCTCCATCAAACCAAAAGTATCTCCTCTTCCCCAACCCACCACACCATACACGGCTCATCAATCCTACCCTAAATATCTCCTCCTCACTCCACCACACCATACACGGCTCATCAATCCTACCCTAAATATCTCCTCCTCACTCCACCACACCATACACAGCTCATCAATCCTCCACCAAATCCAAAGTATCATCTCCTTCTCCTCACCCCACCACTTCATACATAGCTCATCAATCCTCCATCAAACCAAAAGTATCTCCTCTTCCCCAACCCACCACACCATACACAGCTCATCAATCCTACCCTAAATATCTCCTCCTCACTCCGCCACACCATACACGGCTCATCAATCCTACCCTAAATATCTCCTCCTCACTCCACCACACCATACACAGCTCATCAATCCTACCCTAAATATCTCCTCCTCACTCCACCACACCATACACGGCTCATCAATCCTACCCTAAATATCTCCTCCTCACTCCACCACACCATACACGGCTCATCAATCCTACCCTAAATATCTCCTCCTCAATCCACCACACCATACACGGCTCATCAATCCTACCCTAAATATCTCCTCCTCACTCCACCACACCATACACGGCTCATCAATCCTACCCTAAATATCTCCTCCTCACTCCACCACACCATACACGGCTCATCAATCCTACCCTAAATATCTCCTCCTCACTCCACCACACCATACACGGCTCATCAATCCTACCCTAAATATCTCCTCCTCACTCCACCACACCATACACGGCTCATCAATCCTACCCTAAATATCTCCTCCTCACTCCACCACACCATACACAGCTCATCAAACCTCTATCAAATCCAAGGTGTCGCTTCCCCCTCACCCCACCACACCTTACGCAGCTCATCAATCCTCCTCCAAAACCCAAAGTGTCTCCTCCTCCTCCTCACCCCACAACGTCATACACAGCTCATCATTCCTCCACCAATCCCAAAGTATCTCCTCCTCCTCACCCCACTAATTCATACACGGCTCATTAATACTCCACCAAACCCAAAGTATCTCCTCCTCCTCATTATCTACCACACCTTGTAGTACATTCTACCCCCCACCACCACCACAGATTTCCATGATCCGCCTTCGAATACAAATGGAATTGTGCAATATGAATCCTATTACAGTGATCATTTGTGTGCTCCTCCGCTGAGATTCCAGAAGTTGAAGGCGTGGAGTCGGGAGAATCCGCTCATCGCTTTGTATAGAGAGTCTCATGATAAATGTCATGTTTAGCTCTGAATTCTGCCATTCTGGATTGTGTGACTGACTGCTAATGATTTGCACTAATAAATTACAATTGTTTTCCTCAAGAAACACGTCGAATATCTTCTCTGTAAGGTGTGGAGTTCCTCTGGTTACACGGAAAGTTTTATGCCACTTTTTTTTTGTAGATTTTACTTTTTCTTTCAGGTGACACTTTTGCCGGGTTGGGGACATTGTCAGAAGACTACAGGTCGGCGTTGTAATTCTCCATTAGAGATAAACATCATTTAAAAAACGTAACTTTATGCCCGTGGAGTAACCCTATATCTTTATCAAAGAGAAGAGAAGCGCATTAGTATGTAGAATGAACGTGGCCTCAGCCAGCACCGCTCCGCCCTGACGTGTTTCGTCCCCCGCTCACCGGGGCCTGGTCACTCACACTGCTGTATGTACTTATTAAATGCCCGATGAAGGGGTCTTGCCTGGCCTCCGAAACATGGCAATTGGCATCAACAACGCACTGCGTTATGTTTTTTGATGCGTTTTTTTTTGAGTCACATGACCTATGGAAAAAAAACACACACCATAAGCACAGTAAAATTGTGGTAAAATTGCCATGTTTCGGAGGCCAGGCAAGACCCCTTCATCAGGCATTTAATAAGTACATACAGCAGTGCGAGTGACCAGGCCCCGGTGAGCGGGGGACGAAACACGTCAGCGGGAGCTAATCGGCAGGTCCGGTGGACGCGATGTCCGCCCCGGGAACCCTGCCGATCGCTCAAGACGCAGGGCAGAATGGGCAAATCTTTGAGGAGGGGAGGCTGTGATCCGGTGCCAAGCGGGAACACGGATCTCTGCACACCCCCCCCCCCCCCCCCCCACACACACACAGCTAGCGGTCACTCCCTAGGAACATATTTTAAACCCTTTGATCGCTCCTGATATTAACCCGTTCCCTGCCAGTGTCGTTAGTACAGTGACAGTGCATATTTTATTATTATTTAGCACTGATCACTGTATTAGGGTCACTGGTCCCCAAAAAGTGTCACTTGGTGTCCAATTTGTCTGCCGCAGTGTCGCAGTCCCGCTAAAAGTCCCCGATCGACTCCATTACTAGTAAAAAGAAAAAAAATATTCCGTAAATCTATCCCATAGTTTGACACTATAATTTGTGCAAACCAATCAATATACGCTTATTGGGATTTTTGTTTACCAAAAATATGTATCAGAATAAACTGATGAAGAAATTCAAAGATTTTCTTTCGATTTTTATTTATTTATTTATTTATTTTTTTTTCGATTTCTTCTTTTTTTATTTTTATTTTTTTTTTCCCAAAAAATTTTTCAATTTTTTTTTTGTACATTTTTTTTATTTTTATTTATTTCTTTTTTTTTGTTTTTTTTATTTATTCGAATATTATTATTTTTATTTTTTCTCTTCTTTTATTTATTTATTTTATTTATTTATTTTTTTTAATTAGGTTTGTTTTATAGTATACAGTGAGAAATATTCTTATTTTTTCTTTCAAAATTGTCTGCCTTTTTGTTTATAGCGCAAAAAAAACAAAACGAGGAGACGATCAAATACCACCAAAGGATTTTGTGGGGGGGGGGAAGGGACATCAATTTTATAACAGATTCTAACACCTTATCCAGCAAAGCACAACCAATCAGATCTCGTTGGCCTAGGCCAGCGATGGTGAACCTCGGCACCCCAGATGTTTTGGAACTACATTTCCCATGATGCTCAGGCACTCTGCAGTGTAGTTGAGCATCATGGGAAATGTAGTTCCAAAACATCTGGGGTGCCGAGGTTCACCATCACTGGCCTATGACTATGATAAACTGCCACTGCTTATAATAAACTGCCACTGATTATGATAAATGGCTACTGACTATGGTAAACTGCTGCTGATTATTTTAAACTGCCACTGCACTATCATGGATCACATCAAGTTGATTGCATCAGTCTCTGCTTTCAGTCCAATATCTCTACCGTGTGCACAGCCCTACTAGGGGAAATTCCAGGAGGAATTATGACAAACTGTCGCTGACTATGATAAACACCCACTGACTATGGTAAACTGTAGATTATGGTAAACTGCCACTGACTTTGGTAAACTGCCACTGACTTTGGTAAACTGCCACTGATTGTGGTAAACTGCCACTGACTATGGTAAACTGTCGATGATTATGGTAAACTGCCAGTGACTATGGTAAACTATCACTGATTGTGGTAAACTGCCACTGACTATGGTTAACTGTTGATGATTATGGTAAACTGTTGATGATTATGGTAAACTGCCACTGACTATGGTAAACTGTCACTTATTGTGGTAAACTGCCACTGACTAAGGTAAACTGTCACTGATTGTGGTAAACTGCCACTGACTATGGTAAACTTCCACTGACTATGGTAAACTTCCACTGACTATGGTAAACTGCCACTGACTATGGTAAAATGCCACTGACTATGGTAAAATGCCAGTGACTATGGTAAACTATCACTGATTGTGGTAAACTGCCACTGACTGGTAAACTGTTGATGACTATGGTAAACTGCCACTGACTATGGTAAACTGCCACTGACTGTGGTAAACTGCCACTGACTGTGGTAAACTGCCACTGACTGTGGTAAACTGTCACTGATTGTGGTAAACTGCCACTGATTGTGGTAAACTGCCACTGACTATGGTAAACTGCCACTGACTATGGTAAAATGCCACTGACTATGGTAAAATGCCACTGATTACGGTAAACTGCCACTGACTTTGGTAAACTGCCACTGACTATGGTAAACTGCCACTGACTATGGTAAAATGCCACTGATTACGATAAACTGCCACTGACTATGATAAACTGCCACTGACTGTGGTAAACTGCCACTGACTATGGTAAAATGCCACTGATTACGGTAAACTGCCACTGACTTTGGTAAACTGTCACTGATTGTGCTAAACTGCCACTGACTATGGTAAACTGCCACTGACTATGGTAAACTGCCACTGACTATGGTAAAATGCCACTGATTACGGTAAACTGCCACTGACTATGGTAAACTTCCACTGATTATGGTAAACTGCCACTGACTATGGTAAACTTCCACTGACTATGGTAAAATGCCACTGATTACGGTAAACTGCCACTGACTATGGTAAACTTCCACTGATTACGGTAAACTGCCACTGACTATGGTAAACTTCCACTGATTACGGTAAAATGCCACTGATTACGGTAAACTGCCACTGACTTTGGTAAACTGTCACTGATTTCGATAAACAGACGCTGATTTTGGTAAACTGTCACTGATTATGGATCACATCAAGTCGATGACATCAGCCTGAGCATTCAGTCCATTATCTGTACCGTGTGTACAGCCCCACTAGGGGAAATTCCAGGAGGAATTGGACTTGCTCACCAACATGTTTTTTGGTGAAGAAAATTGGACTAAAGAAAAAATCCAACCAAACTCTATCCGATGGTCCTTGGTGGGAATGGAGTCCCGGCCTTGTACCTGAACTTTGACCCGCTCATCCATCATTGCTCCGCCTTATTAAAGGGACAGTCCACCTGAATCCAATAGTTCAGTTTGTGGTGTACTCCAATAGGCTAAATCATCCGCTCTCCTTTTATTTTTTATTTTTTTTAGCTAATGGAGATCTGTAATTCCTGGTCTCATTTCCCCCCACGATGGAGTCTATCTTCTCCTAAATGTTTGTCCCTTCCTGTTCCAGAGGTTCAACCAAGGCAGGAAGGGAAGGTACCACCAAGGCAGGAAGTGAAGGTGCAACCAAGGCAGGAAGGGAAGGTACCACCAAGGCAGGAAGTGAAGGTGCAACCAAGGCAGGGAGTGAAGGTACCACCAAGGCAGGAAGTGAAGGTACCACCAAGGCAGGAAGTGAAGGTACAACCAAGGCAGGGAGTGAAGGTACAACCAAGGCAGGAAGTGAAGGTACAACCAAGGCAGGGAGTGAAGGTACAACCAAGGCAGGAAGTGAAGGTACAACCAAGGCAGGGAGTGAAGGTACAACCAAGGCAGGAAGTGAAGGTACCACCAAGGCAGGAAGTGAAGGTACAACCAAGGCAGGGAGTGAAGGTACCACCAAGACAGGAAGTGAAGGTCCCACAGAGCAGGAAGTGAAGGTACAACCAAGGCAGAAAGTGAAGGTACAACCAAGGCAGGGAGTGAAGGTACAACCAAGGCAGGAAGTGAAGGTACAACCAAGGCAGGGAGTGAAGGTACCACCAAGGCAGGGAGTGAAGGTACCACCAAGACAGGAAATGAAGGTCCCACAAGGCAGGAAGTGAAGGTACAACCAAGGCAGGATGTGAAGGTACCACCAAGGCAGGAAGGGAAGGTACAATCAAGGCAGGGAGTGAAGGTACCACCAAGGCAGGGAGTGAAGGTACAACCAAGGCAGGGAGTGAAGGAACCACCAAGGCAGGGAGTGAAGGTACCACCAAAACAGGAAGTGAAGGTCCCACAAGGCAGGAAGTGAAGGTACAACCAAGGCAGGATGTGAAGGTACCACCAAGGCAGGAAGGGAAGGTACAACCAAGGCAGGAAGGGAAGGTACAACCAAGGCAGGAAGTGAAGGCACCACCAAGGCAGGAAGGGAAGGTACCAACAAGGCAGGAAGGGAAGGTACCACCAAGGCAGGAAGGGAAGGTACCACCAAGGCAGGAAGTGAAGGTACAACCAAGGCAGGAAGTGAAGGTACAACCAAGGCAGGGAGTGAAGGTCCCACAAAGCAGGAAGTGAAGGTACAACCAAGGCAGGAAGTGAAGGTACCACCAAGGCAGGAAGTGAAGGTACAACCAAGGCAGAAAGTGAAGGTACCACCAAGGCAGGAAGGGAAGGTACAACCAAGGCAGGAAGTAAAGGTACAACCAAGGCAGGAAGTAAAGGTACAACCAAGGCAGAAAGTGAAGGTACCACCAAGGCAGGGAGTGAAGGTACCACCAAGGCAGGGAGTGAAGGTACCACCAAGGCAGGGAGTGAAGGTACCACCAAGGCAGGAAGTGAAGGTACAACCAAGGCAGGGAGTGAAGGTACCACCAAGGCAGGAAGTGAAGGTCCCACAAAGCAGGAAGTGAAGGTACAACCAAGGCAGGAAGTGAAGGTTCCATAAAGCAGGAAGTGAAGGTACCACCAAGGCAGGAAGGGAAGGTACCACCAAGGCAGGAAGTGAAGGTACCACCAAGGCAGGAAGGGAAGGTACTACCAAGGCAGGAAGGAAAGGCACCAACAAGGCAGGAAGGGAAGGTACCAACAAGGCAGGAAGGGAAGGTACCACCAAGGCAGGAAGTGAAGGTACCACCAAGGCAGGAAGGGAAGGTACCACCAAGGCAGGAAGTGAAGGTACCACCAAGGCAGGAAGTGAAGGTACCACCAAGGCAGGAAGGGAAGGTACCACCAAGGCAGGAAGTGAAGGTAAATTTCTCTATCAGGGTCACAAACAGTGACAAAAAAGCTACATATAAAGTTTTCACATTACTCTAAAGCATAAAACACTTGTCCCAAGCTGCATATAAAATAACCAAGTGTTTGGTGCAGTTCTGGTACCTTGACCTTGTTAGGACCACGCAGGGGTAGAATCAGAGTCACCAGCCTGGCCAGTAAAGATAGTGCTAAACTGCCACTGACTATGGTAAACTGCCACTGACTATGGTAAAATGCCACTGATTACGATAAACTGCCACTGACTATGATAAACTGCCACTGACTGTGGTAAACTGCCACTGACTATGGTAAAATGCCACTGATTACGGTAAACTGCCACTGACTTTGGTAAACTGTCACTGATTGTGCTAAACTGCCACTGACTATGGTAAACTGCCACTGACTATGGTAAAATGCCACTGATTACGGTAAACTGCCACTGACTATGGTAAACTTCCACTGATTATGGTAAACTGCCACTGACTATGGTAAACTTCCACTGACTATGGTAAAATGCCACTGATTACGGTAAACTGCCACTGACTATGGTAAACTTCCACTGATTACGGTAAACTGCCACTGACTATGGTAAACTTCCACTGATTATGGTAAAATGCCACTGATTACGGTAAACTGCCACTGACTATGGTAAACTTCCACTGATTACGGTAAAATGCCACTGATTACGGTAAACTGCCACTGACTTTGGTAAACTGTCACTGATTTCGATAAACAGACGCTGATTTTGGTAAACTGCCACTGACTATGGTAAACTGTCACTGATTATGGATCACATCAAGTCGATGACATCAGCCTGAGCATTCAGTCCATTATCTGTACCATGTGTACAGCCCCACTAGGGGAAATTCCAGGAGGAATTGGACTTGCCCACCAACATGTTTTTTGGTGAAGAAAATTGGACTAAAGAAAAAATCCAACCAAACTCTATCCGATGGTCCTTGGTGGGAATGGAGTCCCGGCCTTGTACCTGAACTTTGACCCGCTCATCCATCATTGCTCCGCCTTATTAAAGGGACAGTCCACCTGAATCCAATAGTTCAGTTTGTGGTGTACTCCAATAGGCTAAATCATCCGCTCTCCTTTTATTTTTTATTTTTTTTAGCTAATGGAGATCTGTAATTCCTGGTCTCATTTCCCCCCACGATGGAGTCTATCTTCTCCTAAATGTTTGTCCCTTCCTGTTCCAGAGGTTCAACCAAGGCAGGAAGGGAAGGTACCACCAAGGCAGGAAGTGAAGGTGCAACCAAGGCAGGAAGGGAAGGTACCACCAAGGCAGGAAGTGAAGGTGCAACCAAGGCAGGGAGTGAAGGTACAACCAAGGCAGGAAGTGAAGGTACCACCAAGGCAGGAAGTGAAGGTACAACCAAGGCAGGGAGTGAAGGTACAACCAAGGCAGGAAGTGAAGGTACAACCAAGGCAGGGAGTGAAGGTACCACCAAGGCAGGGAGTGAAGGTACCACCAAGACAGGAAGTGAAGGTCCCACAAGGCAGGAAGTGAAGGTACAACCAAGGCAGGATGTGAGGGTACCACCAAGGCAGGAAGGGAAGGTACAATCAAGGCAGGGAGTGAAGGTACCACCAAGGCAGGGAGTGAAGGTACAACCAAGGCAGGGAGTGAAGGTACCACCAAGGCAGGGAGTGAAGGTACCACCAAAACAGGAAGTGAAGGTCCCACAAGGCAGGAAGTGAAGGTACAACCAAGGCAGGATGTGAAGGTACCACCAAGGCAGGAAGGGAAGGTACAACCAAGGCAGGAAGGGAAGGTACAACCAAGGCAGGAAGGGAAGGTACAACCAAGGCAGGAAGTGAAGGCACCACCAAGGCAGGAAGGGAAGGTACCAACAAGGCAGGAAGGGAAGGTACCACCAAGGCAGGAAGGGAAGGTACAACCAAGGCAGGAAGTAAAGGTACAACCAAGGCAGAAAGTGAAGGTACCACCAAGGCAGGAAGTGAAGGTACCACCAAGGCAGGAAGTAAAGGTACAACCAAGGCAGAAAGTGAAGGTACCACCAAGGCAGGAAGGGAAGGTACAACCAAGGCAGGAAGTAAAGGTACAACCAAGGCAGGAAGTAAAGGTACAACCAAGGCAGAAAGTGAAGGTACCACCAAGGCAGGGAGTGAAGGTACCACCAAGGCAGGGAGTGAAGGTACCACCAAGGCAGGAAGTGAAGGTACAACCAAGGCAGGGAGTGAAGGTACCACCAAGGCAGGAAGTGAAGGTCCCACAAAGCAGGAAGTGAAGGTACAACCAAGGCAGGAAGTGAAGGTTCCATAAAGCAGGAAGTGAAGGTACCACCAAGGCAGGAAGGGAAGGTACAACCAAGGCAGGAAGTGAAGGTACCACCAAGGCAGGAAGGGAAGGTACTACCAAGGCAGGAAGGAAAGGCACCAACAAGGCAGGAAGGGAAGGTACCAACAAGGCAGGAAGGGAAGGTACCACCAAGGCAGGAAGTGAAGGTACCACCAAGGCAGGAAGGGAAGGTACCACCAAGGCAGGAAGTGAAGGTACCACCAAGGCAGGAAGTGAAGGTACCACCAAGGCAGGAAGTGAAGGTACCACCAAGGCAGGAAGGGAAGGTACCACCAAGGCAGGAAGTGAAGGTAAATTTCTCTATCAGGGTCACAAACAGTGACAAAAAAGCTACATATAAAGTTTTCACATTACTCTAAAGCATAAAACACTTGTCCCAAGCTGCATATAAAATAACCAAGTGTTTGGTGCAGTTCTGGTACCTTGACCTTGTTAGGACCACGCAGGGGTAGAATCAGAGTCACCAGCCTGGCCAGTAAAGATAATAATTATTGGCAACATTAACAGGAAAGAGAATATAAAAATGATGATTTGTTTCCCCAAAACATGACAACCTTGGTTATCCACTTGCGGACCGCCCACCGACCTTTTTACTGTGACAGGGCGGATCCTCAGCGACGGATCACATACACGCTCAATCGCTCCTGCCGCCCCGTCTGTGCTGTGATTGGGCCCGGCACAAGCTGATCAGCAAGTCCCAGCCAAGGATTTCTGGGTGGGACCTGCTGATCGGCTTAGCGAATCCACAGTACAGAGCCCTGTGCTTACTAACAACACAGAGCTCTGTACACAGATCAGCGATCCGGCTGTTTCTTCTCCCTGCAAAGCAGAGAGGAAAATCAGCCACATCTATTAGTAAAAGCAGCACACCTTACACATCGTTAGCCACACAGGTAACCCCTTGATTGCCCCTTAAAGTTAACCCTCTTCCCAGCCATTGTCATTAGTACAGTGACAGTGTATAATAACAGCACCGATCACCATAGCTCCCAACTGTCCCTGATTTGGAGGGGCTGTCCCTGATTTGGAGGAACTGTTTCTGATTTGGAAGTCTGTCTCTGATTTGGAGCGATTGTCCCTAATTTGGAGCGATTGTCCCTGATTTGGAGCGATTGTCCCTGATTTGGAGGGACTGTCCCTGATTTGGAGGGTCTGTCCCTGATTTGGAGGGACTGTCCCTGATTTGGAAGGACTATCCTTGATTTAGAGGGACTGTCCATGATTTGGAAGGTCTGTCCCTGATTTGGAGGGACTGATGCTGATTTTGAAGGACTGTCCCATTTTTGGGCGGACTGTCCCAGATTTGGAGGGACTGTGCCAGATTTGGAAAGATTGTCCCTGATTTGGAGGGACTGTCTCTGATTTGGAGGGACTGTCCCAGATTTGGAGGGACTGTCCCAGATTTGGAAAGATTGTCCCTGATTTGGAGGGACTGTTCCTGATTTGGAGAGATTGTCCCTGATTTGGAGGGACTGTCTCTGATTTAGAGAGACTGCCCCAGATTTGGAGAGACTGTCCCAGATTTGGAGGGACTGTCCCAGATTTGGAGGGACTGTCTCATATTTGGAGAGATTGCCCCTGATTTGGAGGGACTGCCCCTGATTTGGAGGGACTGTCCCTGATTTGGAAGGACTGACCCTTTTTTGGGTGGGCTGTCCCAGATTTAGAGGGACTGTCCCAGATTTGGAAAGATTGTCCCTGATTTGGAGGGACTGCCCCTTTTTTGTGTGGACTGTCCCAGATTTAGAGGGACTGTCCCAGATTTGAAGGGACTGTCCCAGATTAGAAAATATTGTCCCTGATTTGGAGAGATTGCCCCTGATTTGCAGGGACTGTCCCAGATTTGGAGGGACTGACCCTGATTTGGAAGGACTGCCCCTTTTTTGGGTGGGCTGTCCCAGATTTAGAGGGACTGTCCCAGATTTGGAAAGATTGTCCCTGATTTGGAGGGACTGTCTCTGATTTGGAGATACTGTCCCTGATTTGGAGGAACTGTCTCTGATTTGGAGGGACTGTCCCAGATTTGGAAAGACTGTCCCAGATTTGGAAAGACTGTCCCAGATTTGGAAAGACTGTCCCTGATTTGGAGGGACTGTCTCTGATTTGGAGGGACTGTCTCTGATTTGGAGGGACTGTCTCTGATTTGGAAAGATTGTCCCTGATTTGGAGGGACTGTCTCTGATTTGGAGAGATTTCCCCTGATTTGGAGAGATGGTCCCAGATTTGGAGAGACTGTCTCTGATTTGGAGGGACTGTCTCTGATTTGGAAAGATTGTCCCTGATTTGGAGGGACTGTCTCTGATTTGGAGAGATTTCCCCTGATTTGGAGAGATTGCCCCTGATTTGGAGGGACTGCCCCTGATTTGGCAGGACTGTCTCTGATTTGGAGGGACTGACCCTGATTTGGAGGGACTGACCCTGATTTGGAAGGACTGCCCCTTTTTGGGTGGACTGTCCCAGATTTAGAGAGAGACTGTCCCAGATTTGGAGGGACTGTGCCAGATTTGGAAAGATTGTCCCTGATTTGGAGGGACTGTCTCTGATTTGGAGGGACTGTCTCTGATTTGGAGGGACTGTCTCTGATTTGGAGGGACTGTCTCTGATTTGGAGGGACTGTCTCTGATTTGGAGGGACTGTCTCTGATTTGGAGGGACTGTCTCTGATTTGGAAAGATTGTCCCTGATTTGGAGGGACTGTCTCTGATTTGGAGAGATTGCCCCTGATTTGGAGAGATTGCCCCTGATTTGGAGAGATTGCACCTGATTTGGAGGGACTGTCCCTGATTTGGAGGGACTGTCCCTGATTTGGAGAGACGGTCCCAGATTTGGAGAGACTGTCTCTGATTTGGAGGGACTGTCCCTGATTTAGAGGGACTGTCCCTGATTTGGAGAGATTGCCCCTGATTTGGAGGGACTGACTCTGATTTGGAGGGACTGACCCTGATTTGGAAGGACTGCCCCTTTTTCAGGTGGGCTGTCTCTGATTTGGAGGGACTGTGCCAGATTTGGAAAGATTGTCCCTGATTTGGAGGGACTGTCTCTGATTTGGAGGGACTGTCCCTGATTTGGAAAGATTGTCCCTGTTTTGGAGGGACTGTCCCTGATTTGGAAAGATTGTCCCTGATTTGGAGGGACTGTCCCTGATTTGGAAAGACTGTCCCAGATTTGGAAAGACTGTCTCTGATTTGGAGGGACTGTCTCTGATTTGGAGGGACTGTCTCTGATTTGGAGGGACTGTCTCTGATTTGGAGGGACTGTCTCTGATTTGGAGGGACTGTCTCTGATTTGGAGAGATTGCACCTGATTTGGAGAGATTGCACCTGATTTGGAGGGACTGTCTCTGATTTGGAGAGATTGCCCCTGATTTGGAGGGACTGTCCCTGATGTGGAGAGACTGTCCCTGATTTGGAGGGACTGACCCTGATTTGGAGGGACTGACCCTGATTTGGAGGGACTGACTCTGATTTGGGAGGACTGCCCCTTTTTTGGGTGGACTGTCCCAGATTTGGAGGGACTGTCCCTGATTTGGAGGGACTGTCCCTGATTTGGAGAGATTGTCCCTGATTTGGAGGGACTGTCCCTGATTTTGAGGGACTGTCCCTGATTTGGAGGAACTGACCCTGATTTGGAGAGATTGCCCCTGATTTGGAGAGATTGTCCCTGTTTTGGAGGGACTGTCCCTGATTTGGAAAGATTGTCCCTGATTTGGAGGGACTGTCTCTGATTTGGAGGGACTGCCCCTGATTTGGAGGGACTGACCCTGATTTGGAGAGATTGTCCCTGATTTGGAGGGACTGTCCCTGATTTGGAGGGACTGTCCCTGATTTGGAGGGACTGTCTCTGATTTGGAGGGACTGTCTCTGATTTGGAGGGACTGCCCCTGATTTGGAGAGATTGTCCCTGATTTGGAGGGACTGTCCCTGATTTGGAGGGACTGCCCCTGATTTGGAGGGACTGACCCTGATTTGGAGAGATTGTCCCTGTTTGGAGGGACTGTCCCTGATTTGGAGAGATTGTCCCTGATTTGGAGGGACTGTCTCTGATTTGAATGAATGAATGAATGAATGACTTATATAGCGCTACCTATACGAACTGAATCGCCTCTGGGCGCTTTTTCTTGCCACCGGTGTCCATCTGCAGCTATTTATGCGGTCCTTTAACCTGTAGAGTCCCGACACACTTACAACATTGACATACACATATTATGGCCAATTCTTTTTGGACAGGGTCTAATTAACCTACCAGCATGTCTTTGGAGTGTGGGAGGAAACCGGAGTACCCGGAGGAAACCCACGCAGGCACAGGGAGAACATGCAAACTCCAGGCAGATAGTGTTGTGGTCGGGATTTGAACCAGCAACCCTATTGCTGCTAGGTGAAAGTGCTAACCACTACACCACTGTGCTGCCCTTTTGGAGGGACTGCCCCTGATTTGGAGGGACTGACCCTGATTTGGAGAGATTGTCCCTGATTTGGAGGGACTGTCCCTGATTTGGAGGGACTGTCCCTGATTTGGAGGGACTGTCTCTGATTTGGAGGGACTGACCCTGATTTGGAGAGATTGTCCCTGATTTGGAGGGACTGTCCCTGATTTGGAGGGACTGTCCCTGATTTGGAGGGACTGTCTCTGATTTGGAGGGACTGTCTCTGATTTGGAGAGATTGCCTCTGATTTGGAGGGACTGTCTCTGATTTGGAGGGACTGCCCCTGATTTGGAGGGACTGACCCTGATTTGGAGAGATTGTCCCTGTTTTGGAGGGACTGTCCCTGATTTGGAAAGATTGTCCCTGATTTGGAGGGACTGTCTCTGATTTGGAGGGACTGCCCCTGATTTGGAGGGACTGACCCTGATTTGGAGAGATTGTCCCTGATTTGGAGAGATTGTCCCTGATTTGGAGGGACTGTCCCTGATTTGGAGGGACTGTCCCTGATTTGGAGGGACTGTCTCTGATTTGGAGGGACTGCCCCTGATTTGGAGGGACTGACCCTGATTTGGAGAGATTGTCCCTGTTTTGGAGGGACTGACCCTGATTTGGAAAGATTGTCCCTGTTTTGGAGGGACTGTCCCTGATTTGGAAAGATTGTCCCTGATTTGGAAAGATTGTCCCTGATTTGGAGGGACTGTGTCTGATTTGGAGGGACTGTGTCTGATTTGGAGGGACTGTCCCTGATTTGGAGGGACTGTCTCTGATTTGGAGGGACTGTCTCTGATTTGGAGGGACTGTCTCTGATTTGGAGGGACTGTCCCTGATTTGGAGGGACTGTCTCTGATTTTATTGATGAACAATAATATAAAATAAATACAATTCCAGTATATATCCCATAGTTTGTACAACTTTCACACAAACCAATCAGTATACACTTATTGTTTTTTTTTTTTTTTACCAAAGATCTGTAGCAGAATTCCTTATTTTGCGTAGGGTTCAATATTGAGTTGGCTCCGCCCTTTGCAGCTATAACAGCTTCAACTCTTCTGGGAAGGCCGTCCACAAGGTTTAGGAGATGTGTCTATGGGAATGTTTGACCATTCTTCCAGAAGAGCATTTGTGCGGTCAGGCACTGATGTTGGACGAGAAGGCCTGGCTCACAGTCTGCGCTCTAATTAATCCCAGAGGTGTTCTATCGGGTTGAAGTCAGGACTCTGTGCAGGCCAGTCAAGTTCCTCCACCCTCAATATTGAACCCTACGCACTAAGACTGGGATGGCATTGAAGTTCATGTGTGTGTACAGGCAGGCGTCCCAATACTTTTGGTAATATAGGGTACAGTGTTGCATGACCAAGCAATTACCAGTTAAAGTAGCGCAGTGCTGAATATCAGAAAATGCCCCGCTCATGAAGCTCATGATGCTGTTCTTGAATTGGAATAAATGTTTTATTTTGGATTATTTGAACATCTGATTTGTTTGTGAGAATTTAACCAAAGAACTTTTTATATGGTGACATTTTAGCACCACCTTGTGGTCATTTTACATATGGCGCTCTGGTTTGTATATGAGGATCAAGACCCAACAGTCGCCAAGGAGAACTGCTGCGTCCCCTCTTGTATGGCAACAACAACAACAAGAACACCAACAACAAGAACAACACCAACAACACCAACAAGAACACCAACAACAAGAACAACAACAACACCAACAAGAACACCAACAACAAGAACAACAACAACACCAACAAGAACACCAACAACAAGAACAACACCAACAAGTACAACAAGAAGAACAAGAACAACAACACCAAGAACACCAACAAGAACAAGAACAAGAAGAAGAACAACATGAACAACAGCAAGAACACCAACAAGAACAACAACACCAAGAACACCACCAACAACAAAAACACCAACAAGAACAACACCAGCAAGAACAACACCAGCAAGAACAACACCAGCAAGAACACCAACAACACCAAGAACAACAAGGACACCAACAAGAACAACAACACCAACAAGAGTGAACAACAAGAACAAGAACAACAAGAAGAACAACATGAACAACAGCAAGAACACCAACAAGAACAACAACACCAACAAGAGTGAACAACAAGAACAAGAACAACAAGAAGAACAACATGAACAACAGCAAGAACACCAACAAGAGCAACAACACCAAGAACACCACCAACAACAAAAACACCAACAAGAACAACACCAGCAAGAACAACACCAGCAAGAACACCAACAACACCAAGAACAACAAGGACACCAACAAGAACAACAACACCAACAAGAGTGAACAACAAGAACAAGAACAACAAGAAGAACAAACACCAAGAACAACAGGAACAACAAAAACACCAACAAGAACAACAACAACAAGAGGAACAACAACAAGAACAAAAACACAAATAACAACAGGGACAACAAGAACACCAACAACACCAACAAGAACAACAACAACAACAAGAACAACACAAACAACAGGAACAACAACACCAACAAGAACAACAACACCAAGAAGAAGAAGAACAACAACAACAACAAGAAGAACAACAAGAACAAGAAGAAGAACAACACGAACAACAACAAGAACACCAACAAGAACAACAACACCAACAAGAGCAACAACACCAAGAACAACAGGAACAACAAGAACACCAACAACACCAACAAGAACAACAACAACAACACCAACAAGAACAACAAGAGGAACAACAACAAGAACAAAAACACCAATAACAACAGGGACAACAAGAACACCAACAACACCAACAAGAACAACAACAACACCAACAAGAACACCAACAACACCAACAAGAACAACAACAACAACACCAACAAGAACAACAAGAGGAACAACAACAAGAACAAAAACACCAATAACAACAGGGACAACAAGAACACCAACAACACCAACAAGAACAACAACAACACCAACAAGAACACCAACAACACCAACAAGAACAACAACAAGAACACCAACAAGAACAACAAGAGGAACAACAACAAGAACAAAAACACCAATAACAACAGGGACAACAAGAACACCAACAAGAACAACAACAAGAAGAAGAACAACACAAACAACAAGAACAACAACACCAAGAAGAAGAAGAAGAACAACAACAACAACAAGAAGAACAACAAGAACACCAACAAGAACAACAACACCAACAAGAACAAGAACAACAACACGAACGACACCAAGAACACCAACAACACCAACAAGAACAAGAAGAAGAACAACAAGAACAACATGAACAACAGCAAGAACAACAAGAACAACAACAACAACAAGAAGAACAACACAAACAACAGGAACAACAACACCAACAAGAACAACAACACCAAGAAGAAGAAGAAGAACAACAACAACAACAAGAAGAACAACAAGAACAAGAAGAAGAACAACACGAACAACAACAAGAACACCAACAAGAACAACAACACCAACAAGAGCAACAACACCAAGAACAACAGGAACAACAAGAACACCAACAACACCAACAAGAACAACAACAACAACACCAACAAGA
Source organism: Lithobates pipiens (assembly GCF_037356315.1). Lineage (NCBI taxonomy): Eukaryota > Metazoa > Chordata > Amphibia > Anura > Ranidae > Lithobates > Lithobates pipiens. The sequence continues at coordinate 1,842,241 of NW_027507917.1, forward strand.
ACAACAAGAGGAACAACAACAAGAACAAAAACACCAATAACAACAGGGACAACAAGAACACCAACAACACCAACAAGAACAACAACAACACCAACAAGAACAAGAACAACAAGAGGAACAACAACAAGAACAAAAACACCAATAACAACAGGGACAACAAGAACACCAACAAGAACAACAACAAGAAGAAGAACAACACAAACAACAAGAACAACAACACCAAGAAGAAGAAGAAGAACAACAACAACAACAAGAAGAACAACAAGAACACCAACAAGAACAACAACACCAACAAGAACAAGAACAACAACACGAACGACACCAAGAACACCAAGAACACCAACAAGAACAAGAAGAAGAACAACAAGAACAACATGAACAACAGCAAGAACAACAAGAACACCAACAAGAACAACAACACCAACAAGAACAAGAAGAACAACAAGAACAAGACCACCAACACCAAGAACAACAAGAACAACAACAAGAACAAGAACAACAACACCAACAAGAACGAGAGCAACAACACCGACTCCAAGAACACCAACAACACCAACAAGGACAACAACAAGGACAACAACACCAACAAGAACAACAACAAGAGGAAGAACAACACGAACAAGAAGAACAACAAGAACAACAACACCAACAAGAACAACAACACCAACAAGAACAACAAGAAGAAGAACAAGAACAACAACAACACCAACAAGAACAACAAGAACTACAAGAACAACAACACCAATAAGAACAACAAGAACGAGAGCTACAACACTGACTCCAAGAACACCAACAAGAACAACAACACCAACAAGGACAACAACAACAACATTAACAAGAACAACAACAAGAGGAAGAACAACACGAACAAGAAGAACAAGAACAAGAACAACAACACCAACAAGAACAACAACAAGAAGAACAAGAACAACAACGATAACAACAAGAACAACACAAACAACACGAACAACAAGAACAACAAGAACAAGAACAGCAGGACTCCTGAGTGATTGTTATGCCCATAGACATCTGCAAAGTTTCCTGGGAATAGGAGCCGTCTTACGCTTGGGTGGTGAATAGGACGTGGTGCCCCCCCCTGTCCTTGGAGTGCCTACTGAGCCATTAATACTTTTTCTAAAGTCTCTAACTACCCAGAAGAACCTTGAACATCCTTTCCATCAGGATTTACTAGATGACGTAACCTCTCCCGTCTATCACCTCTGGCTCATTATCCATTGTGGCCTCCATTACCATTTAGGAAGTCTATCAATGATTGGACATCTCTGGGTTGTATATTCACTTCTCTGATTGCCCCTCCACCCACCCACCCATCCTTCGGGCTCTTGGTGGGACTCTTGGGTGAACAGGTACTATCCACCTCCAATATACTCCCTGAAGAAACAGCTATTTTAATAAGCCGTGAAACGCGTTGAGTTGCCCCCCCATTCCACGAAGATCCAGCACCATGGTGTATAAACATGAACGTATTACAATGTCTCCTCTATATAAAACACATTATATAGTCTCATAGTCGGTAAGGTTGAAAAAAAAAAGACCCCAGTCCATCTACCCTTGTCTGCCTGTTTTTATGTTAAAAAACATTTCCCACATCCCTGTATATTCCATTTACTTGAATGCACATCAATCACCATCAACGGTGGAAGGGAGTTCCTCATCCTTACCGCTCTAACAGTAAAGAACCCCCTACACATTGGAAGATGAGGCGCCGCGGTCGATTTGCTAATACTGGAGAGTGCCAAATCCGGTGTAGCTCTACACAGAAACCAATCCGCTTCCAGGATTTTGTCAAAGTTTAATCGAAGAAGCCGGAATTAGAAGCTGATTGGCCACCATGCACACCCGCCCCCGGAGTTTGCGCTCTCTGGTTCTAGTATTTTGAAATCATGGAGGCTTATTTACTAAAGCCAGATAGGGCAAAAACGAGTCACATATCTGCAGAGAAACCAATCGGCTTCCAGGTATTGTTGCTCAATCTCAATGGAACAATCTGAGGTCAGAACCCTTTTTTTTTTGGTTTCTTTGCAGACTTTGTGACTGTCTTTGTGACGGATTTTCGCCCCCCCTCCCTCCAGCTTTAGCAAATCAACCCCCATTGTGAAGGATCTGGTTATCGGGGTGCTAAAACAGGTTTCTCCAGACTGTTGTAAGAATTGTTGTTTTTATGACACTGATAAGGAACACCAATGGCCACAAAATGTATAAAAAAAAGGTCTCCAGCCATGGGAGAACCTCCGTCGCGTTTCACCCCATTTAAGGCTCAATGGTAGAGGACTCTAGGATTAAGTCCTATATATTGGGTGAAGTGTGTTCTCCCATGGGTGCAGACCCTCTTTATACATTTTGTGGCCATTGGTGTGGCTTTACCATTGTGCGGCGGGGTCCAAGGACTGAGCCTGCTGTATACAACCCAGCCAGGACCTGGGAGCAGTACGAGCCAGAGCAACGTCACCGGGCGTTTCGAGCGGTGCGGTTTTAGCCCGACGTCTGGATGATAGAGGGACATATGTGTGATCCTAATGTCTGCAGAAGTCAACCACTTGCCATATTGCAAAGTGGTTGTGTCATCCTGACCGGACCTCCTATGACGTGATAGGGATAACAAGCGCCCCCGGGGGGGGGCCTGCATCGCCGCGATCGTTGTTGTGGCGTGTCAGTCTGATACACCGCAACTCCGATCTAGGTAAAGAGTCTCTGATGGATAAAGAGTCTCTGACCACAATCAGCCTTGTCCGATCACGTGTCCAATCACTGCTGATCACAGTGTTAACGGTAAGAGCCTTTTCCTCACTCGCGTCTGACAGATGTGACTAGAGGAGAGACGATCGGCTGCTCTCCTGACATGGGGGGGGGGGGGTTCTGTGCTGATTATTTATCAGCACAGCGCCCCCCCATGGATGCCCGCTCAGGGCCACCAGAGAGGGCCACCACTGATGACCACCAGGTACAGTATCCCTGGTGGCCAATGGGTGGCAATGTGTGCCCACGCATGATGCCAATCAGTGCCCACCAGCAATACCTGCCAGTGCCTCCTAATCCATGGCCTCCTAAGTGATGTCCATCAGTGCCATCAATCAGTGCCACTCATCTGTGTCCATCAGTGCCACCTATCAGTGCCCACCCATGCCCATCAGTGTCCATCAGTGCAGCCTTTCAGTGTCCATCAGTGCAGCCTATCAGTGCCAGCTATTAGGTGCCCATCTGTGCCGCCTATAAGTGCCCACCAGTGTTGCATATCAGTGTCCATCATTGTCGCATATCAGTGCCCGTCATCAGTGCCACCTCATCAGGGCCACCTCATTAGTGCCACCTCATCCACGCTCATCAGTGCCGCCTATCAGTGCCCATCATTGTCGCATATCAGTGCCCATCATTGTCGCATATCAGTGCCCATCATTGTCGCATATCAGTGCCATCACCAGTGCCACATCATCAGGGCCACCTCATTAGTGCCACCTCATCCACGATCATCAGTGCCACCTATCAGTGTCCATCATTGTCGCATATCAGTGCCCATCATTGTCGCATATCAGTGCCCATCATCAGTGCCACCTCATTAGTGGCACCTCATCCGCGATCATCAGTGCTGTCTAGAAGTGTCCATCATTGTCGCATATCAGTGCCCATCACCAGTGCCACCTCATCGGGGGCCACCTCATTAGTGCCACCTCATCCACGATCATCAGTGCCGCCTATCAGTGTCCATCATTGTCGCATATCAGTGCCCATCATTGTCGCATATCAGTGCCCATCATTGTCGCATATCAGTGCCCATCACCAGTGCCACCTTATCAGGGCAACCTCATTATTGGCACCTCAACCGTGATCATCAGTGCCGCCTATCAGTGTCCATCATTGTCGCATATCAGTGCCCATCATCAGTGCCACCTCATTAGTGCCACCTCATCCGCGCTCATCAGTTGCGCCTTATCAGTGAAGGAGAAAACTTACCTTTCCTGACAGACTCCATGGCAGCCTACGTTTGGGATAATTTTGCCTCTCATACCTCATAGGACCCCACTGCCATAAATCTTTGCTCCTAATCAGAGACCGTGTTCCTTTTTTGTCCTCCTCCTTAAGGACCAAAGGGGTAGTTCTTACCTGAAGGAGTCGTGAATCTGGTTCTGGTTCCTGTTCGCGCGCATGATGAAATCTTCTGGTGTCTGGAGTCCAGTATCCCAGCTACTAGCAGAGAGGACATGGGGATGTATGCCATGAAGAGCTTACTATCCAGCCACTGGCTGGCAAGCGGCAGTATGGCCATTCATCCTAGCTACTAGTGGGAGGCCTTTCCCTTTAATTGATCCCAAAGATCGTGCCTATGGATGGGAGCCAGGTCGGGTGGTCACTGCGCTGGAATGGTATCGTATGGCAGCCTGTGTGTGTGTATGTTGTCTTCTCTGTGTCCTGTGCCGATCGTTTTGGTGGAGGGGGATGGCCGGCTGGAGCGCGTATGCTTTCTAGTTCGCCGCTCTGTTTTCCTGTATTGCGCAACCGCAGGCCTCGGTTGAGATTGAGGCTTGGTTTGCTCCTGCGCAGTGCGGTCAATATGGCGGCTGACTGCGCATGCGCGTGAGCGCCGTGGAGACGACGCCATCGGCGTCATGACGTCATCCGGCGGCAGTTTTAAAAACCTGTCAGATTCTGACAAGTTTGCTGCTGCTTTCTTAGCAAAAAAAAAGAAAAAGAGAGAGGAAGATTTCTCTGCTTGCTCTGTGGAATTTGGAGGTAAGAATTTTATTGCTTAAATCTGGCTGAATTAACGCTTTACTGGCTAACCGATTTCGAGCACTATCTGTAGTGTGCCATTCACTGATTTATATATTTTTTTGCTATTGACTTAGTTGCAGCTTGTCTGAATCTATTCCTATGGATGTCTCCTCGCCCCCTTGTGGCCAGCCCTTGCGCCGCAGGTAGGATGGAATTTTATTGTTCCTTTCTGCCTGTTTGTTGGGTTGGTTTGGGGGTAGTTAAAAAAAAAAAAAAACATTTTTTTTCCTTATGTTTTTTTTCCCTGTATCTATTTTTAGCCCTTCCGTACCGGATCTTCGTTCGTCAGCACGTGAAGATAATACTCAGTCTGGGTCACGTCGTGGCCATTCAAGATCAAATTCGGGACGTCGTAAGTCCTCTTCCAGACACCGCTCTGACAAATCAAGGTCCGGGTCCTCGGGCACTATTCCCACCACCCTTCTGGTCGCTCGGGAAGGAAAATCCTGTTGGGTTTGCAGAGCTAAAATTCCAGGAAGACAAAACGCCATGCGATTTTATGTTTTTCTCGAGTCGCAAAAAAGAAAGAGATACTAAAGACCAGCAGGTAGAGGCTTTGGTTTAGAAAGGTGGTTTTCGAGAATCTCTGAGTAGATCAGATGCCACGCATGCGGCCGTTCCTCCCTCTGTGCCAACTTCAGTTGTTGAGATGGAAGACCTTGAGGTGCCGGGTGCCTCCCGCGACAGTTGTCCCTTCAGTGGTTCCTCTGACGGTGAGGCTGAAGTGGATGGCGTTAATGGGGGGGGTTTGATTTCTCCCTGGTTCCTTATCTGGTCGGAGCAGTCTAAGCCCTTGTACACACGGTCGGAGAATCCGTCGGAATGTGTCCTATCGGACCGTGTTGTCGGATAATCCGACTGTGTGTGGTCTGCATCGGACTGATTCTGTCTGAATATCCGTCGGACCCAATTTTCCAACTTGTTGGAAATATTTCCCGACCAACTGGGCTGATCGGACATACTGCGATCATGTGTAGAGAATTTTGATCGGACCAAGTGCCACGCATGCTCAGATCAAATTCCTACATCAAACCTACTGGCTACTAGCCTGAATGTAGTCCCATCGTAACGAAATTACGTCATCACGTTTAGAAAGATCGGATTTTTCGCCAACTTGGCCCGACCGCCTGTATGCAACAGTTTCGGACACAATCCGACGGATTTGGTTGGCAAAATCTCTGACCGTGTGTACAGGGGCTAAGACGCACTAAGATAGGAAGAACCGGTGGAAGCACCCGCTAAACAGAGAAAATAATTTAAACATCTTAAAAAAAGAACGCTCAAATTTTCCCTTTTTGGGGGAACTGGGTGAAATCATCTCGGATGAATGGAGTAAAGTTGAAAGGAAGAATTCTTTGATCTCCAAAGTGGCGAGAATGTATCCATTTAAAGCGGAGGTCCACCCTAAAGTGGACCTTCCGCTCATCGGAACCCTCCCCCCCCTCCGGTGCCACAATTGGCACCTTTCAGGGGGGAGGGGGGTGCAGTTACCTGGATAATCCAGGTAACTGCACCCACTTCCGGGATAGCTCTCTGCGGAAAGGGGCGTAACGTACGCCCCTTTCCGCAAGTGCCCCGCTGCCTGCTGGGAAACACACAGATCCCAGAGGCAGCGGGCAGCGTCCTTATTGCGCAGCGTGATTCGCGCATGCGCAGTAGGGAACCGGGAAATGAAGCCGAAAGGCTCCATTTCTTGATTCCCATACCCAAGATGGCGGCGGCAGGACCCGACAGGCGACCTAGAGATCGGCTTCGGGTGCCGACATCGCGGGCGCGCTGGACAGGTAAGTGTCACTATTTTAAAAGTCAGCAGCTGCAGTATTTGTAGCTGCTGGCTTTTAAAAAAAAAAAAAACGCGGAGTCCCGGTGGACTCCCGCTTTAAAAGTGAGGAGGTGAAGCACTTAGAGTCTGCTCCTCTTACTGATGCGGCCTTGATGAGACTGGTAAGACATGTCACGCTCCCTCTGGAAGACACCGTCTCTTTTAGACCCCTTTCACGCTGGAGCGTTTTTCAGGCGCTTTAGCGTTAAAAAAAGTGCCTGTAAAGCGCTTAAAAGAAGCCTCATCTGCAGTCCCAATGTGAAAGCCCAAGTGCTTTAAGAGCCCTTTCACAATGTCAGCGCCCGAAAAACGCTCGTAAAGCGGCGCTTAAACTAGCAGCGCTTTACCAGCGTTTTTCGAGCGCTATTGGGGGGCGCTTTTAACCCCTGCTAGTGGCCAAATAAAGGGTTAAAAGCGCCCACAAAACGCTGCTGCCAATAGCGTTTTTCTGGCGTTTTACAGGCGCTTCCCATTGATTTCAATGGGAAGGGGCGCTTTAGGAGCATTGTATTCACCGCTCCAAAAGCGCTGCAAAGAAGCTGCTTGCAGGACTTTTTTTGACGCCCCCCTGCCAGCGCAGCGCCTCGGTGTGAAAGCACTCGGGGCTTTTACATTGGGATTGCAGTTGCAGCTTCTTTCAGGCGCTTTTTTTAACACTGAAGCGCCTGAAAAACGCCCCAGTGTGAAAGGGGTCTTAAGGATGGTCTTGAAAGGAAAATCGATATAGATTTGAAGCGTATCTATATTACGGCCGGGATGGCCTGTAAGCCAGCATTGGCATTGGCAGCTTTATCTAAAGCTATGGAGTGTTGGACTGATGATATGGGTGCGATTTTGAGGAGCATTTCCGAGGATGCATTTAAAGCGGAGGTCCACCCTAAAATGGACCTTCCGCTCATCGGAATCCTCATCCCCTCCGGCGCCACAATTGGCACCTTTCAGGGGGGAGGGGGGTGCAGTTAACTGGATAATCCAGGTAACTGCACCCACTTCCAGGATAGCTCTCTGCGGAAAGGGGCGTAGATTACGCCCCTTTCCGCAAGTGCCCGCCCCCTTCCGCAAGTGCCCCGCTGCCTGCTGGGAAACACACAGATCCCAGAGGCAGCGGGGACCGTCCTTATTGCGCAGCGCGACTCGCGCATGCGCAGTAGGGAACCGGGAAATGAAGCCGAAAGGCTCCATTTCCTGATTCCCATACCCAAGATGGCGGCGGCAGCACCCGAGTACCGATCTAGAGATCGGCTTCGGGTGCCGACATCGCGGGCGCGCTGGACAGGTAAGTGTCACTATTTTAAAAGTCAGCAGCTGCAGTATTTGTAGCTGCTGGCTTTTAAAAAAAAAAAAAACGCGGAGTCCCGGCGGACTCCCGCTTTAAGAACTCTCCAATACACGAGATGAAGATGGCGTCAGCGTTTCTGGGCGAGACATCCCTGGACATTATTCGCCTAGTAGCACGTGTCATGCTGTCTTCTGTTACAGCTAAACGGACCTTATGGTTACGTCCCTTGGGTGGCGGATCCGGCCTCCAAACAGGCCTGGTGCAAAATTCCCGTTGAGGGCGCCTCCCTCTTTGGGAATAAGCTGGATTCAGCTATCACACGTGCTACCGGGGGGGGGAAGTCTGGATTCTTACCCCAGGATCGCCGGCTTTTAGGTCAAAAGAGGGCCCAAGCAAGACAAAATCCGGAACGTGCTAGGGATGCACGTCGTTACAGGCCGGGTCGTGAGTTTAGGAAGAACTTGAGGAGAAACCAGCCTTCTGGTCATAAGTCTTCGAAAAACAACTTCCTCCGGGAATCGAGAAGGCGTCAAGTCTTTTTGATATAGAGCCTGTCCAGGCGGAGCAGGTAGGAGCCCGTCTACTTCGTTTCTGCCATGTATGGGCAGCCTTGATACCGGACTTTTGGGTCATCAAAACAATTTCCCAAGGGCATGCTTGGGTGTTCAGCGGTCCACCCATACACCGCTTCGTTCCCACGAGTCTTCCTCAATCAGAAGAGAAGAGAGAGGTTCTTCTGGCTTACACGGATTCCCTTATCACTCAAGGCGCGGCCATTTTGGTCCCAACAGGGGAAAAATTTCAAGGGATCTATTTCCCTCTTTTTATGGTCCTCAAAAAGAGCGGATCTTGGAGACCAGTCATCGACTTGACTTACCTAAATTCCTTTATAAAAAAAGGAAAAATTCAAGATGGAAACTTTACTGACTATACGACAGACAATACAACCAGGCGATTGGTTAGTCTCGCTAGATCTGAAAGACGCATACTTTCATGTCCCAATCGCAAAGGACTTCCAGAAATACAGCGCCTTGCGAAAGTATTCGGCCCCCTTGAACTTTTCAACCTTTTGCCACATTTCAGGCTTCAAACATAAAGATATAAAATTTTTAATTTTTTGTGAAGAATCACCAACAAGTGGGACACAATTGTGAAGTGGAATGAAATCTATTGGATAATTTAAACTTTTTTAGCAAATAAAAAACTGAAAAGTGGTGCGTGCAAAATGATTCGGCCCCTTTACTTTCAGTGCCGCAAACTCACTCCAGAAGTTCAGCGAGGATCTCTGAATGATCCAATGTTGTCCTAAATGACTGATGGTGATAAATAGAATCCACCTGTGTGTAATCAAGTCTCTGTATAAATGCACCTGCTCTGTGATAGTCTCAGGGTTCTGTTGAAAGCGCAGAGAGCATCATGAAGACCAAGGAACACACCAGGCAGGTCCGTAATACTGTTGTGGAGAAGTTTAAAGCCGGATTTGGATACAAAAAAGATTTCCCAAGCTTTAAACATCCCAAGGAGCACTGTGCAAGCGATCATTTTGAAATGGAAGGAGTATCAGACCACTGCAAATCTACCAAGACCTGGCCGTCCCTCTAAACTTTCAGCTCAGACAAGGAGAAGACTGATCAGAGATGCAGCCAAGAGGCCCATGATCACTCTGGATGAACTGCAGAGAACTACAGCTGAGGGGGGAGAGTCTGTCCATAGGACAACAATCAGTCGTACACTGCACAAATCTGCCCTTTATGGAAGAGTGGCAAGAAGAAAGCCATTTCTCAAAGATATCCATAAAAAGTCTCGTATAAAGTTTGCCACAAGCCACCTGGGAGACACACCAAACATGTGGAAGAAGGTGCTCTGGTCACATGAAACCAAAATCAAACTTTTTGCCCACAATGCAAAACGATATGTTTGGCGTAAAAACAACACAGCTCATCACCCTCAACACACCATCCCCACTGTCACACATGGTGGTGGCAGCATCATGGTTTGGGCCTGCTTTTCTTCAGCAGGGACAGGGAAGATGGTTAAAATTGAGGGGAAGATGGATGCAGCCAAATACAGGACCATTCTGGATGAAAACCTGTTGGAGTCTGCAAAAGACCTGAAACTGGGATGGAGATTTATCTTCCAACAAGACAATGATCCCAAACATACAGCAAAATCTACAAAGGAATGGTTCACAAATAAACGTATCCAGGTGTTAGAATGGCCAAGTCAAAGTCCAGACCTGAATCCAATCGAGAATCTGTGGAAAGAGCTGAAAACTGCTGTTCACAAACGCTCTCCATCCAACCTCACTGAGCTCCAGCTGTTTTGCAAGGAAGAATGGGCAAGAATTTCAGTCTCTCAATGTGCAAAACTGATAGAGACACCCCAAGCGACTTGCAGCTGTAATCGCAGCAAAAGGTGGCTCTACAAAGTATTAACGCAAGGGGGCCGAATCATTTTGCACGCCCCACTTTTCATTTTTTTATTAGTTAAAAAAGTTTCAAAAATCACAAAAAATAAACATATCTTTATGTTTGAAGCCTGAAATGTGGCAAAAGGTTGAAAAGTTCAAGGGGGCCGAATACTTTCGCAAGGCACTGTATCTCAGATTCTCAGTGAACCAAAGACATCTCCAGTTCATTTGTCTCCCGTTCGGGCTTACAACATCACCGCGGGTGTTTTCAAAGCTCTTACTGGCGGTGGTCGCCTTGATCAGAGTCAAAGGTATCAGGTTAAATCATTATCTGGACGACCTACTTCTGCTGTCACAGGACAGGGAGCAGTTGCTGTCACACCGAGATCAAGTCATCTCTACCCTGATAGGGTTCGGTTGGCTATTAAACAGGGAGAAAAGTCACCGGGAGCCAACACAGTCTCTAGTGTTCCTCGGAGCGCAGTTCTTGGAGCGCAGTTCGACACGGCGAAGAGCACGATCTCTCTCCCTCTGGAAAAGATCTCAGTAGTTCGGGACAGAATTCATCTGGCAATTTCAGCTCCCGTTCTCAGGGCTCCTCAGTGCCTCAGGATAATAGGCACCATGGTGGCCACGGCCCCTATGGTGAAATGGGCGCAATGGAGGATGTGACCTTTTCAGACGGGTTTTCCTGCAACAGTGGAATCCGGAGTTGCAAGGTCACCTGATTCGAATAACTCCTTCCATGCGGGAAAGTCTCCCCCTGGTGGCTGCAGCGGAAGAATCTTCTCAACTGCCATTCGGTAGCTCCAGTGTCCTGGATAACGGTAACGACAGATGCCAGCAACAGGGGCTGGGGCGCTCTCTCTGTCGGTCGGAGGTAGCCCAGGGCAGGTGGGATTTTCCACCTCAGGGGGTGGTTTTCGAATGTATTGGAGCTTTGAGCCGCCTTCCAGGCCCTTCGGGCTTTCCTCCATCTGACATCAGGGGCCTCAGTCCTCATGAGATTGGGCAATACGACAGCGGTATCGTATATCAAAAGACAGGGGGGCACTCGCAGTCTCTCCCTTCTGAAGGAGGTGAGTCCAATCATGTCCTGGGCCCAGGCGAACTTGAAGGATCTGACGGCGGTGTATCTTCCTGGAGTTCAAAATGCTCAGGCGGATTTCCTTTCAAGAACAGCCTTAGACAACAATGAGAGGTCTCTCCACACGGAGGTATTCGACTGGATCCAGTCGCTAGGAATGATTCCGGAGGTGGATTTATTCGCATCCCCCTGCCAGGCATGTACTGGCCATTGGGACTACCGGGAGTTTCCCGGTGGGCCGATGGCTCAGTGGGCCACTCTGCTGTAAGGGGGCTGGTGATGGGCCACTCTGATGTAAGGGGGTGCTGATGGGACACTCTGATGTAAGGGGGTGCTGATGGGACACCCTGATGTAGGGGGCTACTCATGGGACACTCTGATGTAAGGGGGTGCTGATGGGACACTCTGATGTAAGGGGGCTGGTGATGGGACACTCTGATGTAAGGGGTGCTGATGGGACACTCTGATGTAAGGGGGTGCTGTTGGGACACTCTGATATAAGGGGGCTGCTCATGGGACACTCTGATATAAGGGGGCTGCTCATGGGACACTCTGACGTAAGGGGGTGCTGATGGGACACTCTGATGTAAGGGAGTGCTGGTGATGGGACACTCTGATGTAAGGGGGCTGGTGATGGGACACTCTGATCTAAGGGGGGCTGGTGATGGGACACTCTGATGTAAGGGGGCTGGTAATGGGACACTCTGATGTAAGGGGTGCTGATGGGACACTCTGATGTAAGGGGGTGCTGTTGGGACACTCTGATATAAGGGGGCTGCTCATGGGACACTCTGATATAAGGGGGCTGGTGATGGGACACTCTGATGTAAGGGGGCTGGTAATGGGACACTATGATGTAAGGGGGCTGGTAATGGGACACTGTGATGTAAGGGGGCTGGTAATGGGACACTCTGATGTAAGGGGTGCTGATGGGACACTCTGATGTAAGGGGGTTGGTGATGGGACACTCTGATGTAAGGGGGTGATGATGGGACACTCTGATGTAAGGGAGTGCTGATGGGACACTCAAAATGTAAGTGGGCCGGTCTGGATGAAGTCCAGGGCCAAATTTCTGTCCCAGTCCAGCCCTGCCCCCTGCAATGCCAAGATGAAGAGGTATTATACGAGGGGTCGTTGTCCCCAAGCGGCCCGGAGTAGACGCTCTCACGGATCAGTGGAGGTTCCACAAGGCGTATGCTTTTCCTCCAGTCCCGGTCATCCTTCGGTTTCTTTCAAGGCTCAGACAGGAAGTAGCTGAAATAGTGGCAATCATCCCATATTGGCCCAACAGGCCATGGTTTCCTCTCCTGTTACAACTGAGTTACCGGGACCCAGTCCAGGCCGGATCTTCTTCTACAGGGAACATCCCTTCATCCATGCCCATCTCATCTCCATCTGATGGTCTGGAGGTTGAGAGGAAGAGGCTGGAGGCATTAGGATGCCCAAGTTCTGCATTGACTACCTTGTTAAACGCCAGGAGACAGGGTACGAATAAGGTTTACCAGAGAATCTGCTCTAAATTCATGGACTTCGTCTCATCTTCCGGTGGTTCTTGTAACAACCCAGAAATGAAGGATGTCTTAGGTTTTCTCCAATCGGGTTTGGATCTGCCATTGTCTGTACGTTCTCTACGGGTCCAAGTGTCTGCAATTTCTGCTTTTACTGGTATCTCTTGGGCAAGACATCCTCTTACCGGGCAATTCTTTAGAGGAGCATCAAGACTTAGGCCTCAGAGAAAGCCAAGGTTCTCCAAATGGGATCTTCCCCTTGTTCTGGATTTCCTCTCAGAAGAGTCGTTTCAACAATTGGATCAGCTCCCTATGAAGGACATTTCTCTTAAAACAGCGTTTTTAGTGGCCATAACATCAGCTAAGAGAGTATCGGAGATCAGTGCCTTGGGTTCTAAGGAGCCCTTCCTTACCTTCTCCCCGGACCGAGTGGTTCTGATCCCGATGTTAGGCTCAAATCCTAAAGTGACATCGGTTTTCCACGAGAATCAAGAGATTGTTCTTCCAACCTTTCAGTCAGTTGAATCTTCAATTACCCATCCTCTGGATGTTGGGGAAGGTTTGAAGCGCTATCTGGAAGCTACAGCATCTTTTAGGAAGTCAGATCGTTTGTTTGTGTATTTTTACGGGAAAAAACAGAGGATTGCGTGCTTCCTCTAGAACCATTGCGGGCCGGATCGTACAGACTATCCAAAGGGCGTAGAAAGGCTAAGGGGCTGGCTCCTCCGGAGGCCGTGGCGGCTCATTCCACCGGAGGCGTATCGACGTCGTGGGCAGCTTCCCGACACCGGGTGTGTATGGAGAGTTATTTCCCATACGTAGGCTGCCATGGAGTCTGTCAGGAAAACGGAAAATTTATATTGAATACTTACCGTAATTTTCCTTTCCTGATGGACTCCATGGCAGCAGGAGTTCCCTCCCGTCTGCTGGAGTAGGCTAAGTTACGGAACGTGGTCTCTGACTAGAAGCAAAGATTTATGGGAGTGGGGTCCTATGAGGTATGAGAGGCGGGATTAACCCATACGTAGGCTGCCATGGAGTCCATCAGGAAAGGAAAATTACGGTAAGTATTTGATATAAATTTTACGTTTTATCAAATGCTCACCAGAAAGTCAGACCATAAATCCCATCGGGTCATCCTGAGCCTGTGCAATCCTAAAAAACAGCCACAAGGGGGCGCACTTCTCCCTCCCCCGCCACCAACGTCTCCAACACTCTTCATTTCTCCCTTCCACTCAATAATGCATAAAACAATAAAAACACTCATAATGTAATATCATATAGCTAAACCAATAAGAAAACACTCACAATGTAGTATTATATACCTAAACCAATAAGAAACACTTATAATGTAGTATATAGCTAAACCAAAAAAAAAACAAAAAAAAAAAACAAACATTCATAATGTAGTATTATATAGCTAATCCAAAAAATAAAATAAAAAATAAATAAAACAAAAACAAACAAAAAACCCTCATAATGTAGTATTATATAGCTAAACTAAAAAACAAAAACAAAAAAAGAACAATCATAATGTAGTATTATATAGCTAAACCAAAAAAACAAACAAACAAACAAAAAAACGCTCATAATGTAGTATTATATAGCTAAAACAAAAAAACAAAAACAAAAAAAAAAAACATACAAAAAAACGCTCATAATGTATTATTATATAGCTAAACTAAAAAAAAAACACAAAAAAAAAATTACACTCATAATGTAGTATTATATAGCTAAACCAAAAAAAATAAAATAAAAACAAACAAACAAAAAAATTACACTCATAATGTAGTATTATATAGCTAAACCAAAAAAAATAAAATAAAAACAAACAAACAAAAAAATTACACTCATAATGTAGTATTATATAGCTAAACCAAAAAAAATAAAATAAAAACAAACAAACAAAAAAATTACACTCATAATGTAGTATTATATAGCTAAACTAAAAAACAAAAACAAAAAAAAAAACAATCATAATGTAGTATTATATAGCTAAACCAAAAAAAAAAACAAAAAACAAAACAAAACAAACAAACAAAAAAATTACACTCATAATGTAGTATTATATAGCTAAACTAAAAAAAATAAAAAAATAAATAAAAAAACATTCATAATGTAGTATTATATAGCTAAACCATTATATAGTTTTTTTTTTCGCCTTCCTCTGGATCAATTGTGGGCATAAAATTGGGTATTTGAATTGCATGATTTTTTTTTAAATTTTATTTATTTGTTTTTAAGGTTGAACTGGATGGACTTGTGTCTTTTTTCAATCTGACTAACTATGTAACTATGTAACTATATAGCTAAACCAAAAAATAAAAATAAAATAAATAAAACAGAAACAAACAAAAAAACCCTCATAATGTAGTATTATATAGCTAAACCAAAAAAAACAAACAAACAAAAATAAACGCTCATAATGTAGTATTATATAGCTAAAAAAAATAAAAAATAAAAAATAAAAAAACATACAAAAAAACGCTCATAATGTAGTATTATATAGCTAAGAAAAATAAAAAATAAAAAAACATACAAAAAAACGCTCATAATGTAGTATTATATAGCTAAACTAAAAAAAAACACAAAAAAAATTACACTCATAATGTAGTATTATATAGCTAAACTAAAAAAAAACACAAAAAAAATTACACTCATAATGTAGTATTATATAGCTAAACTAAAAAAAAACACAAAAAAAATTACACTCATAATGTAGTATTATATAGCTAAACTAAAAAACAAAAACAAAAAAAACAATCATAATGTAGTATTATATAGCTAAACCAAAAAAAAAAACAAAAAAAAAAAACAAACAAACAAAAAAATTACACTCATAATGTAGTATTATATAGCTAAACTAAAATAAAAATAAAAAAACATTCATATTGTAGTATTATATAGCTAAACCATTATATAGTTGTTTTTTTTTTCGCCTTCCTCTGGATCAATTGTGGGCATAAAATTGGGTATTTGAATTGCATGATTTTTTTTTAAATTTTATTTATTTGTTTTTAAGGTTGAACTGGATGGACTTGTGTCTTTTTTCAACCTGACTAACTATGTAACTATGTAACTATATAGCTAAACCAAAAAATAAAAATAAAATAAATAAAACAGAAACAAACAAAAAAACCCTCATAATGTAGTATTATATAGCTAAACCAAAAAAAAACAAACAAACAAACAAACAAAAACGCTCATAATGTAGTATTATATAGCTAAAAAAACAAAAACAAAAAAAAAAAAACATACAAAAAAACGCTCATAATGTAGTAACAAATAGTTGTGGACTTTCTGACCAGCCGCTGCAGTTATACTGCGGGAACATGGCTCGGCTGTGTGAATCGTCGTTTTGTTACGTTTGTTCCCTTTTTGTCCACTAGGGGCGTGTGCCTCCTGCTTGCCCACGGAGCTGAAGCGAGTGCCCGGCGGTCACGATCACCTCCGGGCTCCCCGCGATCACCCCCGGGCTCCCCGCGATCACCCCCGGACTCCCCGCGATCACCCCCGGGCTCCCCGCGATCACCCCCGGACTCCCCGCGATCACCCCCGGGCTCCCCGCGATCACCCCCGGACTCCCCGCGATCACCCCCGGGCTCCCCGCGATCATCCCCGGGCTCCCCGCGATCACCCCCGGGCTCCCCGCGATCACCCCCGGGCTCCCCGCGATCACCCCCGGGCTCCCCGCGATCACCCCCGGGCTCCCCGCGATCATCCCCGGGCTCTCCGCGATCATCCCCGGGCTCCCCGCGATCATCCCCGGGCTCTCCGCGATCATCCCCGGGCTCCCCGCGATCATCCCCGGGCTCCCCGCGATCATCCCCGGGCTCCCCGCGATCACCCCCGGGCTCTCCGCGATCATCCCCGGGCTCCCCGCGATCATCCCCGGGCTCTCCGCGATCACCCCCGGGCTCCCCGCGATCACCCCCGGGCTCTCCGCGATCATCCCCGGGCTCCCCGCGATCACCCCCGGACTCCCCGCGATCACCCCCGGGCTCTCCGCGATCACCCCCGGGCTCCCCGCGATCACCCCCGGGCTCTCCGCGATCATCCCCGGGCTCCCCGCGATCACCCCCGGACTCCCCGCGATCATCCCCGGGCTCTCCGCGATCATCCCCGGGCTCCCCGCGATCATCCCCCGGGCTCCCCGCGATCATCCCCGGGCTCTCCGCGATCACCCCCGGGCTCCCCGCGATCACCCCCGGGCTCTCCGCGATCATCCCCGGGCTCCCCGCGATCACCCCCGGGCTCCCCGCGATCATCCCCGGGCTCCCCGCGATCACCCCCGGACTCCCCGCGATCACCCCCGGGCTCTCCGCGATCATCCCCGGGCTCCCCGCGATCATCCCCGGGCTCCCCGCGATCACCCCCGGACTCCCCGCGATCACCCCCGGGCTCCCCGCGATCACCCCCGGGCTCCCCGCGATCACCCCCGGGCTCCCCGCGATCACCCCCGGGCTCCCCGCGATCATCCCCGGGCTCCCCGCGATCACTCGGGGCACACGGAGAACTGGGATCTCTGTGTGTAAACACGCAGTTTGCGGTTCTCTGAGGGGAGAAGTGAGAGATCGTCTGTCCATACAAAGTATAAACAGCGATCTGTCATCTCCTCTACACGGTCCCCTCCCCCTTCAGTTAGAACACAGACCTTGATCGCCCCCTAGCGGATAACCCCTTCCCTGCCAGTGCCATTTGTATAGCACTGATTGCTGTATTAATGCCAATGGCCCCAAAAATGTGTCAAAAGTGTCCGATGTGTCCGCCATAATGTCGCAGTCATGATAAAAATCGCAGATCGCCGCCATTACTAGTGAAAAAAATAAAATAATTAAAATGCCATAAATCTATCCCCCATTTTGTAGACGCTATCACTTTTGCGCAAACCAATCAATAAACGTTTATTGCGATTTTTTTTTTTTTTTTTACCAAATATATGTAGAAGAATACGTATCGGCCTAAACTGAGGCAAAAAAATGTTTTTTTTTATATATTTTTGGGGGATATTTATTATAACAAAATGTAAAAAATATTGTGTTTTATTCAAAATTGTCGGTATTTTTTTTGTTTATAGCGCAAAAAATAAAAACCGCAGAGGTGATCAAATACCACCAAAAGAAAGCTCTATTTGTGGGGGAAAAAGGGCGTCAATTTTGTTTGGGTGCCACGTCGCACGACCGCGCAATTGTCAGTTAATGCCGAATGGCAAAAAAAGTGCTCTGGTCAGGAAGAGGGGGGGGGGGGGGGGGGGGGTAAAATCTTCCGGGGCTGAAGCGGTTAATGGGACCGTAATACTTGGGATACACACAGATTGATAAAAAAAAAGTCTGAAAAAAGCGATACAACTGAGAATAGTTGGTACCAGTTCACCCTGTAGCCATCATGCTAGCATGCTCAACACGTTTCGCAGGCAGTACTGCACTTCTTCAGGACCTTTGTATGCATGTATATGATGTCTAGAAGGCAGAGATCATGTATAATAATACAATACAGAGAAAAAGAGAAACATGTTTAAGGCCATAGAAGTGGCCAAATAAACATAAGATACAATCAGTGAGCGCGGCATCACCCCCCCCCCCCCCATATATAAAAACACAACCCTTACCCTTAGCAAAATACATGAGCCACAGTCCAAAGGCGGTAGGTCCGTCCGCCGTCATACTGAGCTTGTGCAATCATAAAAACGGCCACAAGGTGCCGCACTTCTCCCTCCGCCACCAAACTTTCCAACGCTCTTCAGTTCTCCCTTCCACTCAATAATACATAAAACAATAAAAACACAATAATGGAGTAGTATATAGCTAAACCCCCCCCCCCCCCCCCCAAAAAAAAAAAAAAAGAGTAAAAAAAAATTCAAGCAATAATCTTCACACTTACCCCCCCTAAACATGAATTTCCTTTGCAAGTCACGATTCTCCCAAAACAAAAATCCCCCCCCCCCGTTCAAATTCTCTCCCTCACCAGATCTCTTCTCCTAGCACAAATCCTCTACCCTCCCCCCCCAAATTTACCCTCTGAGCATAATCCTACCCCTCCTCTAAACCCCTTCTCCTAGAACAAATCTCCTCAAATACCCCCTCCTGGCATAAATTTCCCCAAATACCCCCTCATAGAACAAATCTCCCCAAATACCCCCTCTTGGCATGAATCCCCCCAAATACCCCCTCTCCTAGAACAAATCTTCCCAATTATCCCCTCCTGGCATAAATCTCCACAAACCCCCCTCTCCTAGAACAAATCTCCCCAAACCCCCTCTCCTAGAACAAATCTCCTCCAAACCTCCTCTCCTAAAACAAATCTCCTCCAAACCTCCTCTCCTAGAACAAATCTCCCCAAACCCCCTCTCCTAGAACAAATCTCCCCAAACCCCCTCTCCTAGAACAAATCTCCTCCAAACCTCCTCTCCTAAAACAAATCTCCTCCAAACCTCCTCTCCTAGAACAAATCTCCCCAAACCCCCTCTCCTAGAACAAATCTCCCCAAACCCCCTCTCCTAGAACAAATCTCCTCCAAACCTCCTCTCCTAAAACAAATCTCCTCCAAACCTCCTCTCCTAGAACAAATCTCCCCAAACCCCCTCTCCTAGAACAAATCTCCCCAAACCCCCTCTCCTAGAACAAATCTCCTCCAAACCTCCTCTCCTAAAACAAATCTCCTCCAAACCTCCTCTCCTAAAACAAATCTCCCAAACCCCCTCTCCTAGAACAAATCTCCTCCAAACCCCCTCTCCTAGAACAAATCTCCCCCAAACCCCCTCTCCTAGAACAAATCTCCCCCAAACCCCCTCTCCTAGAACAAATCTCCCCCAAACCCCCTCTCCTAGAACAAATCTCCTCCAAACCCCCTCTCCTAGAACAAATCTCCCCAAATACCCCCTCTCCTAAAACAAATCTCCTCCAAACCTCCTCTCCTAGAACAAATCTCCCCAAACCCCCTCTCCTAGAACAAATCTCCTCCAAACCCCCTCTCCTAGAACAAATCTCCTCCAAACCCCCTCTCATAGAATAAATCTTCTCCAAACCCCTTTCCTAGAACAAATCTCCCCAAACCCCCTCTCCTAGAACAAATCTCCTCCAAACCCCCTCTCCTAGAACAAATCTCCTCCAAACCCCCTCTCCTAGAACAAATCTCCCCAAACCCCCTCTCCAAGAACAAATCTCCTCCAAATCCCCTCTCCTAGAACAAATCTCCCCAAATACCCCCTCTCCTAGAACAAATCTCCTCCAAACCCCCTCTCCTAGAACAAATCTCCTCCAAACCCCCTCTCCTAGAACAAATCTCCCCCAAACCCCCTCTCCTAGAACAAATCTCCCCAAACCCCCTCTCCTAGAACAAATCTCCCCAAATACCCCCTCTTGGCATAAATCCCCCCAAATACCCCTCTCCTAGAACAAATCTTCCCAATTATCCCCTCCTGGCATAAATCTCCACAAACCCCCTCTCCTAGAACAAATCTCCCCAAACCCCCTCTCCTAGAACAAATCTCCCCAAACCCCCTCTCCTAGAACAAATCTCCTCCAAACCCCCTCTCCTAGAACAAATCTCCTCCAAACCTCCTCTCCTAGAACAAATCTCCTCCAAACCTCCTCTCCTAGAACAAATCTCCTCCAAACCCCCTCTCCTAGAACAAATCTCCCCAAACCCCCTCTCCTAGAACAAATCTCCCCAAACCCCCTCTCCTAGAACAAATCTCCTCCAAACCCCCTCTCCTAGAACAAATCTCCTCCAAACTCCCTCTCCTAGAACAAATCTCCTCCAACCCCCTCTCCTAGAACAAATCTCCTCCAAACCCCCTCTCCTAGAACAAATCTCCCCAAACCCCCTCTCCTAGAACAAATCTCCTCCAAACTCCCTCTCCTAGAACAAATCTCCTCCAAACCCCCTCTCCTAGAACAAATCTCCTCCAAACCCCCTCTCCTAGAACAAATCTCCTCCAAACCCCCTCTCCTAGAACAAATCTCCCCAAACCCCCTCTCCTAGAACAAATCTCCTCCAAACCCCCTCTCCTAGAACAAATCTCCTCCAAACCCCCTCTCCTAGAACAAATCTCCTCCAAACCCCCTCTCCTAGAACAAATCTCCCCAAATACCCCCTCTCCTAGAACAAATCTCCTCCAAACCTCCTCTCCTAGAACAAATCTCCTCCAAACCTCCTCTCCTAGAACAAATCTCCCCAAACCCCCTCTCCTAGAACAAATCTCCCAAATACCCCCTCTCCTAAAACAAATCTCCTCCAACCTCCTCTTCCTAGAACAAATCTCCCCAAACCCCCTCTCCTAGAACAATCTCCTCCAAACCCCCTCTCCTAGAACAAATCTCCTCCAAACCCCTCTCATAGAATAAATCTTCTCCAAACCCCCTTTCCTAGAACAAATCTCCCCAAACCCCCTCTCCTAGAACAAATCTCCTCCAAACCCCCTCTCCTAGAACAAATCTCCTCCAAACCCCCTCTCCTAGAACAAATCTCCCCAAACCCCCTCTCCAAGAACAAATCTCCTCCAAATCCCTCTCCTAGAACAAATCTCCCCAAATACCCCCTCTCCTAGAACAAATCTCCCTCCAACCCCCTCTCCTAGAACAAATCTCCTCCAAACCCCCTCTCCTAGAACAAATCTCCCCCAAACCCCCTCTCCTAGAACAAATCTCCCCAAACCCCCTCTCCTAGAACAAATCTCCCCAAATACCCCCTCTTGGCATAAATCCCCCCAAATACCCCCTCTCCTAGAACAAATCTTCCCAATTATCCCCTCCTGGCATAAATCTCCACAAACCCCCTCTCCTAGAACAAATCTCCCCAAACCCCCTCTCCTAGAACAAATCTCCCCAAACCCCCTCTCCTAGAACAAATCTCCTCCAAAACCCCCTCTCCTAGAACAAATCTCCTCCAAACCTCCTCTCCTAGAACAAATCTCCTCCAAACCTCCTCTCCTAGAACAAATCTCCCCAAACCCCCTCTCCTAGAACAAATCTCCCCAAACCCCCTCTCCTAGAACAAATCTCCCCAACCCCCTCTCCTAGAACAAATCCTCCTCCAAACCCCCTCTCCTAGAACAAATCTCCTCCAAACTCCCTCTCCTAGAACAAATCTCCTCCAAACCCCTCTCCTAGAACAAATCTCCTCCAAACCCCCTCTCCTAGAACAAATCTCCCAAACCCCCTCTCCTAGAACAAATCTCCTCCAACTCCCTCTCCTAGAACAAATCTCCTCCAAACCCCTCTCCTAGAACAAATCTCCTCCAACCCCCTCTCCTAGAACAAATCTCCTCCAAACCCCCTCTCCTAGAACAAATCTCCCCCAAACCCCCTCTCCTAGAACAATCTCCTCCAAACCCCCTCTCCTAGAACAAATCTCCTCCAAACCCCCTCTCCTAGAACAAATCTCCTCCAAACCCCCTCTCCTAGAACAAATCTCCCCAAATACCCCCTCTCCTAGAAACAAATCTCCTCCAAACCTCCTCTCCTAGAACAAATCTCCTCCAAACCTCCTCTCCTAGAACAAATCTCCCCAAACCCCCTCTCCTAGAACAAATCTCCCCAAATACCCCCTCTCCTAGAACAAATCTCCTCCAAACCCCCTCTCCTAGAACAAATCTCCTCCAAACCTCCTCTCCTAGAACAAATCTCCCCAAACCCCCTCTCCTAGAACAAATCTCCTCCAAACCCCTCTCCTAGAACAAATCTCCCCAAACCCCCTCTCCTAGAACAAATCTCCCCAAACCCCCTCTCCTAGAACAAATCTCCCCAAACCCCCTCTCCTAGAACAAATCTCCTCCAAACCCCCTCTCCTAGAACAAATCTCCTCCAAACCTCCTCTCCTAGAACAAATCTCCCCAAACCCCCTCTCCTAGAACAAATCTCCTCCAAACCCCCTCTCCTAGAACAAATCTCCCCCAAACCCCCTCTCCTAGAACAAATCTCCCCCAAACCCCCTCTCCTAGAACAAATCTCCCCAAATAGCCCCTCTCCTAGAACAAATCTCCAAACCCCCTCTCCTAGAACAAATCTCCTCCAAACCCCCTCTCCTAGAACAAATCTCCTCCAAACCCCCTCTCCTAGAACAAATCTCCTCCAAACCCCCTCTCCTAGAACAAATCTCCTCCAAACCCCCTCTCCTAGAACAAATCTCCTCCAAACCCCTCTCCTAGAACAAATCTCCTCCAAACCCCCTCTCCTAGAACAAATCTCCTCCAAACCTCCTCTCCTAGAACAAATCTCCTCCAAACCTCCTCTCCTAGAACAAATCTCCCCCAAACCCCCTCTCCTAGAACAAATCTCCCAAAATAGCCCTTCCTAGAACAATTCTCCTCCAAACCCCCTCTCCTAGAACAAATCTCCCCAAATAGCCTCTCCTAGAACAAATCTCCCCTAAACCCCCTCTCCTAGAACAAATCTCCTCCAAACCCCCTCTCCTAGAACAAATCTCCTCCAAACCTCCTCTCCTAGAACAAATCTCCCCCAAACCCCTCTCCTAGAACAAATCTCCCCAAATACCCTCTCCTAGAACAAAATCTCCTCCGAACCCCCTCTCCTAGAACAAATCTCCTCCAAACCCCCTCTCCTAGAACAAATCTCCTCCAAACCCCCTCTCCTAGAACAAAACACCTCCAAACTCCCTCTCCTAGAACAAATCTCCTCCAAACCCCCTCTCCTAGAACAAATCTCCTCCAAACCCCCTCTCCTAGAACAAATCTCCTTCAAACCCCCTCTCCTAGAACAAATCTCCTCCAAACCCCCTCTCCTAGAACAAATCTCCTCCAAACCCACTCTCCTAGAACAAATCTCCTCCAAACCCTCTCTCCTAGAACAAATCTCCCCCAAACCTCCCCTCCTAGAACAAATCTCCCCAAACCCCCTCTCCTAGAACAAATCTCCTCCAAACCCCCTCTCCTAGAACAAATCTCCTCCAAACCCCCTCTCCTAGAACAAATCTCCTCCAAACCCCCTCTCCTAGAACAAATCTCCTCCAAACCCCCTCTCCTAGAACAAATCTCCTCCAAACCCCCTCTCCTAGAACAAATCTCCCCAAACCCCCTCTCCTAGAACAAATCTCCTCCAAACCCCCTCTCCTAGAACAAATCTCCCCAAACCCCCTCTCCTAGAACAAATCTCCCCCAAACCCCTCTCCTAGAACAAATCTCCCCAAATACCCCCTCTCCTAGAACAAATCTCCTCCAAACCCCCTCTCCTAGAACAAATCTCCCCAAATACCCCCTCTCCTAGAATAAATCTCCCCAAACCCCCTCTCCTAGAACAAATCTCCTCCAAACCCCCTCTCCTAGAACAAATCTCCTCCAAACCTCCTCTCCTAGAACAAATCTCCCCAAACCCCCTCTCCTAGAACAAATCTCCCCAAACCCCCTCTCCTAGAACAAATCTCCTCCAAACCCCCTCTCCTAGCATAAATCTACCCAAACCCCCACTCCTAGAACAAATCTCCCCTAAACCCCCTCTCCTAGAACAAATCTCCTCCAAACACCCTCTCCTAGAACAAATTCTCCTCCAAACCCCCTCTCCTAGAACAAATCTCCTCCAAACCCCCTCTCCTAGAACAAATCTCCCAAACCCCCTCTCCTAGAACAAAATCTCCTCCAAATCCCCTCTCCTAGATCAAATCTCCTCCAAACCCCCTCTCCTAGAATAAATCTCCTCCAAACCCCCTCTCCTAGAACAAATCTCCCCAAATACCCCCTCTCCTAGAATAAATCTCCTCCAAACCTTCTGTCCTAGAATAAATCTCCTCCAAACCCCCTCTCCTAGAACAAATCTCCTCCAAACCCCCTCTCCTAGAACAAATCTCCCCCAAACCCCCTCTCCTAGAACAATCTCCTCCAAACCTCCTCTCCTAGAACAAATCTCCTCCAAACCCCCTCTCCTAGAACAAATCTCCCCAAACCCCCTCTCCTAGAACAAATCTCCTCCAAACCTCCTCTCCTAGAACAAATCCTCCTCCAAACCCCCTCTCCTAGAACAAATCTCCCCAAACCCCCTCTCCTAGAACAAATCTCCTCCAAACCTCCTCTCCTAGAACAAATCTCCTCCAAACCCTCCTCTCCTAGAACAAATCTCCTCCAAAACCCCCCTCTCCTAGAACAAATCTCCCCAAACCCCCTCCTAGAACAAATCTCCTCCAAACCCCCTCTCCTAGAACAAATCTCCTCCAAACCCCCTCTCCTAGAACAAATATCCTCCAAACCCCTCTCCTAGAACAAATCTCCTCCAAACCTCCTCTCCTAGAACAAATCTCCCCAAACCCCCTCTCCTAGAACAAATCTCCTCCAAACCCCCTCTCCTAGAACAAATCTCCTCCAAACCCCCTCTCCTAGAACAAATCTCCTCCAAACCCCCTCTCCTAGAACAAATCTCCTCCAAAACCCCCTCTCCTAGAACAAATCTCCCCAAATACCCCCTCTCCTAGAACAAATCTCCTCCAAACCTTCTGTCCTAGAATAAATCTCCTCCAAACCCCCTCTCCTAGAACAAATCTCCTCCAAACCCCCTCTCCTAGAACAAATCTCCCCAAACCCCCTCTCCTAGAACAAATCTCCTCCAAACCCCCTCTCCTAGAACAAATCTCCTCCAAACCCCCTCTCCTAGAACAAATCTCCTCCAAACCCCCCTCTCCTAGAACAAATCTCCCCAAACCCCCTCTCCTAGAACAAATCTCCTCCAAACCCCCTCTCCTAGAACAAATCTCCTCCAAACCCCCTCTCCTAGAACAAATATCCTCCAAACCCCCTCTCCTAGAACAAATCTCCTCCAAACCTCCTCTCCTAGAACAAATCTCCCCAAACCCCCTCTCCTAGAACAAATCTCCTCCAAACCCCCTCTCCTAGAACAAATCTCCTCCAAACCCCCTCTCCTAGAACAAATCTCCTCCAAACCCCCTCTCCTAGAACAAATCTCCTCCAAACCTCCTCTCCTAGAACAAATCTCCTCCAAACCCCCTCTCCTAGAACAAATCTCCTCCAAACCCCCTCTCCTAGAACAAATCTCCCCAAACCCCCTCTCCTAGAACAAATCTCCTCCAAACCCCCTCTCCTAGAACAAATCTCCTCCAAACCCCCTCTCCTAGAACAAATCTCCCCAAACCCCTCTCCTAGAACAAATCTCCTCCAAACCCCCTCTCCTAGAACAAATCTCCCCAAATACCCCCTCTCCTAGAACAAATCTCCTCCAAACCCCCTCTCCTAGAACAAATCTCCTCCAAACCCCCTCTCCTAGAACAAATCTCCCCAAACCCCCTCTCCTAGAACAAATCTCCTCCAAACCCCCTCTCCTAGAACAAATCTCCTCCAAACCCCCTCTCCCTAGAACAAATCTCTTCCAAACCCCCTCTCCTAGAACAAATCTCCTCCAAACCCCCTCTCCTAGAACAAATCTCCCCAACCCCCTCTCCTAGAACAAATCTCCCCAAATACCCCCTCTCCTAGAACAAATCTCCTCCAAACCTCCTCTCCTAGAACAAATCTCCCCAAATACCCCCTCTCCTAGAACAAATCTCCCCAAACCCCCTCTCCTAGAACAAATCTCCTCCAAACCCCCTCTCCTAGAACAAATCTCCCCAAATACCCCCTCTCCTAGAACAAATCTCCTCCAAACCCCCTCTCCTAGAACAAATCTCTTCCAAACCCCCTCTCCTAGAACAAATCTCCTCCAAACCCCCTCTCCTAGAACAAATCTCCCCAAACCCCCTCTCCTAGAACAAATCTCCCCAAACCCCCTCTCCTAGAACAAATCTCCTCCAAACCCCCTCTCCTAGAACAAATCTCCCCAAACCTCCTCTCCTAGAACAAATCTCCCCAAACCCCCTCTCCTAGAACAAATCTCCCCAAACCCCCTCTCCTAGAACAAATCTCTCCAAACCCCCTCTCCTAGAACAAATCTCCCCAAACCCCCTCTCCTAGCATAAATCTACCCAAACCCCCTCTCCTAGAACAAATCTCCCCAAACCCCCTCTCCTAGAACAAATCTCCTCCAAACCTCCTCTCCTAGAACAAATCTCCTCCAAACCTCCTGTCCTAGAACAAATCTCCTCAAACCCCCTCTCCTAGAACAAATCTCCCCCAAACCCCCTCTCCTAGAACAAATCTCCTCCAAACCCCCTCTCCTAGAACAAATCTCCTCCAAACCCCCTCTCCTAGAACAAATCTCCTCCAAACCACCTCTCCTAGAACAAATCTCTTCCAAACCCCCTCTCCTAGAACAAATCTCCCCAAACCCCCTCTCCTAGAACAAATCTCCCCAAACCCCCTCTCCTAGAACAAATCTCCCCAAACCCCCTCTCCTAGAACAAATCTCCTCCAAACACCCTCTCCTAGAACAAATCTCCTCCAAACCCCCTCTCCTAGAACAAATCTCCTCCAAACCCCCTCTCCTAGAACAAAACTCCTCCAAACCCCCTCTCCTAGAACAAATCTCCTCCAAACCCCCTCTCCTAGAACAAATCTCCCCAAACCCCCTCTCCTAGAACAAATCTCCTCCAAACCCCCTCTCCTAGAACAAATCTCCTCCAAACCCCCTCTTCTAGAACAAATCTCCTCCAAACCCCCCTCTCCTAGAACAAATCTCCCCAAACCCCCTCTCCTAGAACAAATCTCCCCCAAACCCCCTCTCCTAGAACAAATCTCCTCCAAACCCCCTCTCCTAGAATAAATCTCCTCCAAACACCCTCTCCTAGAACAAATCTCCTCCAACCCCCTCTCCTAGAACAAATCTCCCCAAACCCCCTCTCCTAGAACAAATCTCCTCCAAACCCCCTCTCCTAGAACAAATCTCCCCAAACCCCCTCTTCCTAGAACAAATCTCCTCCAAACCCCCTCTCCTAGAACCAAATCTCCTCCAAATCCCCTCTCCTAGAACAAATCTCCTCCAAATCCCCTCTCCTAGAACAAATCTCCTCCAAACCCCCTCTCCTAGAATAAATCTCCTCCAAACCCCCTCTCCTAGAACAAATCTCCCCAAATACCCCCTCTCCTAGAACAAATCTCCTCCAAATCCCCTCTCATAGAACAAATCTCCTCCAAACCCCCTCTCCTAGAATAAATCTCCTCCAAACCCCCTCTCCTAGAACAAATCTCCCCAAATACCCCCTCTCCTAGAACAAATCTCCTCCAAACCCCTCTCCTAGAAAAATCTCCTCCAAACCCCTCTCCTGGAACAAATCTCCTCCAAACCCCCTCTCCTAGAACAAATCTCTCCAAACCCCCTCTCCTAGAACAAATCTCCTCCAAACCCCCTCTCCTAGAACAAATCTCACCAAATATCCCCTCTCCTAGAACAAATCTCCTCCAAACCTCCTCTCCTAGAACAAATCTCCTCCAAACCCCTCTCCTAGAACAAATCTCCCCAAACCCCCTCTCCTAGAACAAATCTCCTCCAAACCCCCTCTCCTAGAACAAATCTCCTCCAAACCCCTCTCCTAGAACAAATCTCCTCCAAACCCCCTCTCCTAGAACAAATCTCCTCCAAACCCCCTCTCTAGAACAAATCTTCTCCAAACCCCCTCTCCTAGAACAAATCTCCTCCAAACCCCCTCTCCTAGAACAAATCTCCTCCAAACCCCCTCTCCTAGAACAAATCTCCTCCAAACACCCTCTCCTAGAACAAATCTCCTCAAACCCCCTCTCCTAGAACAAATCTCCCCAAACCCCCTCTCCTAGAACAAATCTCCTCCAAACCCCCTCTCCTAGAACAAATCTCCCCAAACCCCCTCTCCTAGAACAAATCTCCTCCAAACCCCCTCTCCTAGAACAAATCTCCTCCAAATCCCCTCTCCTAGAACAAATCTCCTCCAAATCCCCTCTCCTAGAACAAATCTCCTCCAAACCCCCTCTCCTAGAATAAATCTCCTCCAAACCCCCTCTCCTAGAACAAATCTCCCCAAATACCCCCTCTCCTAGAACAAATCTCCTCCAAATCCCCTCTCCTAGAACAAATCTCCTCCAAACCCCCTCTCCTAGAATAAATCTCCTCCAAACCCCCCTCTCCTAGAACAAATCTCCCCAAATACCCCCTCTCCTAGAACAAATCTCCTCCAAACCCCCTCTCCTAGAAAAATCTCCTCCAAACCCCCTCTCCTGGAACAAATCTCCTCCAAACCCCCTCTCCTAGAACAAATCTCCTCCAAACCCCCTCTCCTAGAACAAATCTCCTCCAAACCCCTCTCCTAGAACAAATCTCCTCCAAACCCCCTCTCCTAGAACAAATCTCCTCCAAACCCCCTCTCCTAGAACAAATCTTCTCCAAACCCCCTCTCCTAGAACAAATCTCCTCCAAACCCCCTCTCCTAGAACAAATCTCCCCAAACCCCCTCTCCTAGAACAAATCTTCTCCAAACCTCCTCTCCTAGAACAAATCTCCTCCAAACCCCCTCTCCTAGAACAAATCTCCTCCAAACCCCCTCTCCTAGAACAAATCTCCCCAAACCCCCTCTCCTAGAACAAATCTCCCCAAACCCCCTCTCCTAGAACAAATCTCCCCAAACCCCCTCTCCTAGAACAAATCTCCCCAAACCCCCTCTCCTAGAACAAATCTTCTCCAAACCCCCTCTCCTAGAACAAATCTCCCCAAACCCCCTCTCCTAGAACAAATCTTCTCCAAACCTCCTCTCCTAGAACAAATCTCCTCCAAACCCCCTCTCCTAGAACAAATCTCCTCCAAACCCCCTCTCCTAGAACAAAACTCCCCAAACCCCCCTCTCCTAGAACAAATCTCCTCCAAACCTCCTCTCCTAGAACAAATCTCCTCCAACCTCCTCTCCTAGAACAAATCTCCTCCAAACCCCTCTCCTAGAACAAATCTCCCCCAAACCCCTCTCCTAGAACAAATCTCCCCAAACCCCCTCTCTAGAACAAATCTCCCCAATTATCCCCTCCTGGCATAAATCTCCACAAACCCCCTCTCCTAGAACAAATCTCCCCAAACCCCCTCTCCTAGAACAAATCTCCCCAAACCCCCTCTCCTAGAACAAATCTCCTCCAAACCTCCTCTCCTAGAACAAATCTCCTCCAAACCTCCTCTCCTAGAACAAATCTCCCAAACCCCTCTCCTAGAACAAATCTCCCCAAACCCCCTCTCCTAGAACAAATCTCCCCAAACCCCCTCTCCTAGAACAAATCTCCTCCAAACCCCTCTCCTAGAACAAATCTCCTCCAAACCTCCTCTCCTAGAACAAATCTCCCCAAACCCCCTCTCCTAGAACAAATCTCCTCCAAACCCCCTCTCCTAGAACAAATCTCCCCCAAACCCCCTCTCCTAGAACAAATCTCCCCCAAACCCCCTCTCCTAGAACAAATCTCCTCCAAACCCCCTCTCCTAGAACAAATCTCCTCCAAACCCCCTCTCCTAGAACAAATCTCCTCCAAACCCCCTCTCCTAGAACAAATCTCCCCCAAACCCCCTCTCCTAGAACAAATCTCCCCAAACCCCCTCTCCTAGAACAAATCTCCTCCAAACCCCTCTCCTAGAACAAATCTCCCCAAACCCCCTCTCCTAGAACAAATCTCCTCCAAACCTCCTCTCCTAGAACAAATCTCCTCCAAACCCCCTCTCCTAGAACAAATCTCCTCCAAACTCCCTCTCTAGAACAAATCTCCCCAAACCCCCTCTCCTAGAACAAATCTCCCCAAACCCCCTCTCCTAGAACAAATCTCCTCCAAACCCCCTCTCCTAGAACAAATCTCCTCCAAACCTCCTCTCCTAGAACAAATCTCCCCAAACCCCCTCTCCTAGAACAAATCTCCTCCAAACCCCCTCTCTAGAACAAATCTCCCAAACCCCCTCTCCTAGAACAAATCTCCCCCAAACCCTCTCCTAGAACAAATCTCCCCCAAACCCCCTCTCCTAGAACAAATCTCCCAAACCCCCTCTCCTAGAACAAATCTCCTCCAAACCCCCTCTCCTAGAACAATCTCCTCCAACCCCCTCTCCTAGAACAAATCTCCTCCAAACCCCTCTCCTAGAACAAATCTCCCCAAATACCACCTCTCCTAGAACAAATCTCCTCCAAACCCCCTCTCCTAGAACAAATCTCCTCCAAACCCCCTCTCCTAGAACAAATCTCCCCCAAATCCCCTCTCCTAGAACAAATCTCCCCAAACCCCTCTCCTAGAACAAATCTCCTCCAAACCTCCTCTCCTAGAACAAATCTCCTCCAAACCCCCTCTCCTAGAACAAATCTCCTCCAAACTCCCTCTCCTAGAACAAATCTCCCTCCAAACCCCCTCTCCTAGAACAAATCTCCTCCAAACCTCCTCTCCTAGAACAAATCTCCTCCAACCTCCTCTCCTAGAACAAATCTCCTCCAAACCTCCTCTCCTAGAACAAATCTCCTCCAAACCCCCTCTCCTAGAACAAATCTCCCCCCAAACCCCCTCTCCTAGAACAAATCTCCCCAAACCCCCTCTCCTAGAACAAATCTCCTCCAAACCTCCTCTCCTAGAACAAATCTCCTCCAAACCCCCTCTCCTAGAACAAATCTCCTCCAAACCCCTCTCCTAGAACAAATCTCCTCCAAACCTCCTCTCCTAGAACAAATCTCCCCAAACCCCCTCTCCTAGAACAAATCTCCTCCAAACCCCCTCTCCTAGCATAAATCTACCAAACCCCCTCTCCTAGAACAAATCTCCCCAAACCCCCTCTCCTAGAACAAATCTCCTCCAAATCCCGTCTCCTAGAACAAATCTCCTCCAAACCCCCTCTCCTAGAACAAATCTCCTCCAAACCCCCTCTCCTAGAACAAATCTCCCCAAACCCCCTCTCCTAGCAATAAATCTACCCAAACCCCCTCTCCTAGAACAAATCTCCCCAAATACCACCTCTCCTAGAACAAATCTCCTCCAAACCCCTCTCCTAGAACAAATCTCCTCCAAACCCCCTCTCCTAGAACAAATCTCCCCCAAATCCCCTCTCCTAGAACAAATCTCCCCAAACCCCCTCTCCTAGAAACAAATCTCCTCCAAACCTCCCTCTCCTAGAACAAATCTCCTCCAAACCCCTCTCCTAGAACAAATCTCCTCCAAACTCCCTCTCCTAGAACAAATCTCCTCCAAACCCCTCTCCTAGAACAAATCTCCTCCAAACCTCCTCTCCTAGAACAAATCTCCTCCAAACCCTCCTCTCCTAGAACAAATCTCCTCCAAACCTCCTCTCCTAGAACAAAATCTCCTCCAAACCCCCTCTCCTAGAACAAATCTCCCCCAAACCCCTCTCCTAGAACAAATCTCCCCAAACCCCCTCTCCTAGAACAAATCTCCTCCAAACCTCCTCTCCTAGAACAAATCTCCTCCAAACCCCCTCTCCTAGAACAAATCTCCTCCAAACCCCTCTCCTAGAACAAATCTCCTCCAAACCCCTCTCCTAGAACAAATCTCCCAAACCCTCTCCTAGAACAAATCTCCTCCAAACCCCTCTCCTAGCATAATCTACCCAAACCCCCTCCTAGAACAAATCTCCCCAAACCCCTCTCCTAGAACAAATCTCCTCCAAATCCCGTCTCCTAGAACAAATCTCCTCCAAACCCCTCTCCTAGAACAAATCTCCTCCAAACCCCCTCTCCTAGAACAAATCTCCCCAAACCCCCTCTCCTAGCATAAATCTACCCAAACCCCTCTCCTAGAACAAATCTCCCCAAACCCCCTCTCCTAGAACAAATCTCCTCCAAACCTCCTCTCCTAGAACAAATCTCCTCCAAACCTCCTGTCTTAGAACAAATCTCTCCAAAACCCCTCTCCTAGAACAAATCTCCTCCAAACCCCCTCTCCTAGAACAAATCTCCTCCAAACCCTCCTCTCCTAGAACAAATCTCCTCCAAACCCCTCTCCTAGAACAAATCTCCCCAAACCCCTCTCCTAGAACAAATCTCCCCAAACCCCCTCTCCTAGAAATAATCTCCTCCAAACCCCCTCTCCTAGAACAAATATCCTCCAAACC